>NC_080035.1:32786089-32998589 GCF_030020395.1 Manis pentadactyla
CAAAGACATTCTGGGGGTAGTCTGCCCTTTACGCACTTTTCTATTACTGGGAATTGTTAGCCATTTTGATAGGAGTGTTTCAACACCCCTCACCCTCCATTATCGGATGCGGCAGAGAACTGTAGGAAGACCACTAAACTTGGAGTCAAGTCCAATTTCATCTTCTGCCTGCTAGTTAGGTCACCCGGAAATCTGAGGATCAGCATTCCCCCAGGCAAAACAAGAATTTTAAACCACATAGTCTTTCCCTTTAATTTCAAGAGTAAAAGCATTATACTAAATATATTTGCATGTAATTAAATAAGTGTTCGATTTTGTGAAAAATCACTATCTTGCTTTTCATTATCTTCATTTTTCCTAGGAAAATAATTTATGTTATATATAACACCACCTCAACTCAGAAATTTAACTATTGAAGCATTACAATTTTTTTCTTATTTTATTCTACCTAGGAGATCATGCACCCATTGCAGTCAGGTGGAGCAGAGAAGGAGGCAGTTGCTATATTTCCAGGGGTTCTGTAACAGGCCCTGGGTTCTGAAGCTAAAGAAACCATAGGGATCTTTCTTTCTCCCACGCCTTGAGCCCAGGAATATCTTTCCTTGACTGAGAAGCATACCTAGATCTCTCACTGTACACAAGAAATTGTCCTTCCCACAAGTTCCTGTTTCTCCTTTAATGTCTTTAAAAATAGTTCAAGGTCTACAGAAGGAAAAGAAGAGATTTGATTAACTTTAGAGTTTAAGTAAAGCATGAATGTTTAAAATTTAAAGAGGAGCACCAAAAGAATAGAAATATAATTTCTAAGCCAGTAGAAGAGAAAAATAAATTTAAAAACCTAAACAGTCCAAATAAGGCAAGGGAAAAAAAAAAAGAGAAGCAAGAAAAAGTAAGACATGTAGAAAGCAAAAAATAGGGCACCAGAAATAAATACAATTATACTGGTAACCATAATAAATATATAAAATAAATAAATTATTATAAACTATTATATTTTCATAAATAATGTATAAATAATATGTTTATGCATATATATAAATAATTCATAATTATAATTCAATTATATAAATAATACTGTCAATTAAAGCTAAATATTTTCAGATTAGATATCCTAATTAACATTCAGCAACAAACTATTTACTGAAGACAAGACTATACAGAAGGACACAAAAAGGTTGAAAGTAAAAGCTTGAGAGACATACTGGGAAAATTTATCAATAGGCAGCTACTACAGCTAATTTAACTTGAGATATTAGAGACTTTAGACAAATACATTACTGTGGTAATAAAAGAGATCAGTATATAATTGCATAATGATTTCTAATTTATGAAGAATTAAACAATTACAATGTGTATGGACCTAGTAGTATGAAATTAAAATATGAAAAGCAAAAAGTTTAAGAGGAAGTTAAAACTCCAGAATTACAGTGGAAAATTTTCATACACCTTTTTCAGTATTGGATAGATTAATCAGATAAAAATCAGTATTATAAAGTTTGGACATAACATTAACAAGACTGACATTTTGGAAATTATCTCTGTATATGGTACTACCAAGAAAATTCACATTCTTTTCAAGCACATATGGATTGCTTATGAAAAAATCAAAGGCTTTGTATTAGCCATGAAAATTTGTATCAGCAAATATCAAAGACATTTTAATAAGTCTATGTGTGACTACAATGTGTGCCTTCAATGAATTTATTGAGTTATAAATCAATAAAAAGAGTAATTTAAAAGTTCTATTTACTGGAAATTTTAAGCATCCTAAATAAATTATGGTTTAAGAAATGAAAATGATGAAAATGCAAATCATCATATATTTAAAAGAGAAAGATGTTGAGACTATTTTAAGTAAAATAAATCTTGTATGGTATAGCTAAAGAAGTTCCCTAGAAGAAAACGTATAGTATCAAATTCATGTTATAGAAAAAAATAGAGATAAAATTAATAGAGTGATTGGTTCAAGAAGTTAGGAAATACACACTAGAGCAATCCCAAAGAGTGTGGTAAAAAGAATATTGATTTAGTAGAAAGAAAGACTAGATAAGCCCACCAAACCAAAAAGCTGAATCTCTGGGGAAAAAAATGAAATTTTTTAAGGTTATTTACAAAATTAACAGTAAAACAATATAAGAAATATTTTAAAGAATAACTTATCCTTCAGGATCCTTAATTCTAACTGCTATACACAGCTATTTGAAACAAAACAAAATAAAACATGACAATCACAGTTTGAAATAAAGGGGTGTGGGGTGGTAGTGTTACATCTCTCCCTCTTCACAGTCTAACACAGCTGATATGTCTCTCATGGGATAACTTTCCTTCAAGTGGCAGCTTAAATATAGGGTCTTTGCATCTTTCACAAAATTAACCAAAGGCTTCGACTTTCAGATTCAAGAAGCTGAGTAAATCCCAAATAGGTTATATAAAAGTTAATTCTCATTTATACATATTGAAGTGAAATTTCCATCTTTTGACTCTTACTCCTTTCTGGTATCCTTAGGAGTCATTTGCTGCATCTCTTTTATTTGATTAAAAACAAATAATAATAATAAATATAGTAGTAGAGCAGGATATTTTACAGCTAGATCTGGGATTGTAGATATCATGCTCAGTACCCCCATCAGTCAACACATATCACATGTACCCAGCCTACTGGCAGGAAGGCTGGGAAGAGGGTTTGGTGAGTATCAGGCAGTCTCTGTCTTAGTGGATATCTTTATACTTAATGGAGCGTTTAGATAGCACTTGGAATGTTATTAACAATTTATAAACATTTGTAAGAAATGGATATTTGTCCAGGAATACATGAAGCATAGAAATTTACTCCAAAGGAAAAGAAAATAGCTGAAGATTCAATCCTGTGGCCATTGGAGAAACTGAATCAGTTGTTAAAATTTCATCTGCATAAAAATGTCAGACCCAGATGAATTTACAGACAATTTTTAAGAAGACAGAACACAGATAACCTCTACTGCATAGAAAATTTTTCAGAGAATAGAAGAAACATTCTCACACAAACAATGTTAAGAGATTAGCATAACATTGATTCTAAAACTAAAGAGAGTAAAAATTAAAAATAATAGGTCCCAAAATATAGATGTAAATATGTATAGAAAATGCTAATTCAATGAATCTAACAATATAGTTTTTTAAGTTGATGAAAAAATGGTTTCTTTTAAAATATATTAAGCAGACAATTTTATCAAATTAATGATTAAAAATTGTCTCAATAAATAGGAAAAGAGAACATAATTATACACACACACACATATATATATACACATATATAAATTATATGTTTACATATATATAGAAAACTAGTAATCAAAGCAACATTTCTCCAACTAGAAAATGGTGTTTATCAAACTGTACAGCAAATAGCATTGTTAATGGTGAAAGTTTAGGGTTATTTTAAAATTGAGATGGATATCTACTATCACCATTTTTTTGACAACATTGTATTTCAAGCCTTAGTCAATGCAATAGAGCAAGAAAAATATGGTATTTTATATATGGATTATAGAGGTAATGAATTTTCATTATTTATTACCAGTATTTTACACAGAAAAATTATGTAAACAACCTTTGATCTACTAGAACTAGAAAAAAGAATTTTAACTCTGGAAAAGCTCAATATATAAAAAAAATAACAGTCCTATATTCTTATAAAAACAAAATTGAATATATAGTAAAATGTATTAGAAGTTCAATAGCCAAAAAATAACAGTAATTCCTGGAATATACTTTATGCTAAGTCCACTAATGGACATGCAAGACTAAGAAGATGAAATGTATGACTTTTTTTTGAAGATATCACTGGTATACATTTTTATGAAGGTTTCACATGAAAAGAATGTGGTTACTACATTCACCCATATATCAAGTCCCCCCCATACCCTATTGCAGTTACTGTCCATCAGTGTAATAAGATGCCACAGAGTCACTACTTATCTTCTCTGTGCTACACTGTCTTCCCCATGATCCCCCCCACACCATGTGTACTAATCATAATACCCCTCAATCCCAAGTCTCAGATTCAAAAAGACATATGCATCCCTATGTTTATTGCAGCTCTATTTACAATAGCCAAAATATGGAAACAACCTAAGTGTCCATCAGTAGATGAGTGGAAAAAGAAGATGTGGTACATATACACAATGGAATATTATTCAGCCATAAGAAGAAAAGAAATCCTACCATTTGCAACAACCTGGATGGAGCCAGAGGGTATTATGCTCAGTGAAATGTATGGCTTTTTAAAACCATGAGAATACACTTCTATAATGGCAGACATTTTAAGTTCTTAAACAGGAAGATTTATTACTTAAAGACTTAAATCCTTTCCAACTTAATTTCAAGAGACTTCCAACAAGATCTGATAAAATTAAGCTGATTCCAAAATTCACATGATGAATAAAGCACCAATCATGGCCACAGTAATTTTGAGGAAGAACAGACAAAGAGGTAACAGAAAAGGAGTGGGAGGAAGAAAGGTGAGGGAAGAGAAAAGGAGGAGAGAAGAAGGAAATAAAGAATAGGAAGAGGAAAGAGAAAAAGGAATATGAAGGAGGATCAGGGGGAAGAAAATAGTAGTAGTAGGTACCATTGGGATTCTATCTACTGGCTGTCTGGACAAATTACAAAGTGGAATGTCTTCAGTTAGTTTATTTGTTTCTCCTAGCATCAATACCTTTCTCTTTAAATTGTATAGTTTTATAATTAATATATGTTTATTATATATACACGTAAATGTATGTATGCATGCATGTATGGTTATTATATGCCAAAGTAGGTTAACTGCTCTGTAAGGAAGTAAAGTAGTACTCAATCAATTCGAATGCAATAATTGGCAATTTATTTATGGAAAAATATTTAAAATAGTCCTATAAGAAATTATATACAAATACAACTCTCTGAAGTAAAGAAATAAAGTATGTAGAAATTGTTTAAAAGATAAAAATTTTTTACCACATATCAAAATACTGATTTTGCAAGCAACCTAAGATTTCATAACAAGACATTTTAGCAGCATGTAGCACAGTTGAAAATGTGCACAAATTTCTTAATTCTATTGTGAGTTACATATCCTAGAAAACACTCACTTGTTACAAGGAGACCTATATTTTAGCAAAATAATTAAACAATTAAAAATGTTACTCAATGAGAGAATGAGTGAATAAATTGTTGTATAGTCATTGGAATATAAAGCAGCAAATGTAATACACTAGTTCTTCAAAAATCAGTATGAGAAATCTCATATATTTTGTGGCTGAGAAAAATCAAGTTGAAGTGATATAGTCTGATATACTTAATTATAGAAAATTAATGTGTATTATAAGGGCATATGTATTTATAATAACAGTGTAGCATATTAAAGGGAATAATGAACATCTAACTCAGGATATTTGTTTTCTTTTAGGGGTGAATGATGTATAATAAAATGGAAAGGATCTCTTTGAAGGCATCTCTAATACAGGTTCCCCCACCATCTGAAAGTTTTCTGTACACTTATTTCACTTACAAAAGACCAACATAGGACCTGTTTTTTGTCTAATCAAAAGAAATTTGTAGGAGGAGGAGCCAAGATGGCGGCGTGAGTAGAGCAGCGGAAATCTCCTCCCAAAACCACATATATCTATGAAAATATAACAAAGACAACTCTTCCTAGAATAAAAACCAGAGGACACAGGACAATATCCAGACCTCATCCACACCTGCAAGAACCCAGTGCCTGGTAAAGGGGGTAAAGATACAAGCTCCGGCCCGGTGGGACACGAGCACCCCTCCCCGCAGCTCCCGGCGGGAGAAGAGTAGGCAGAGCGGGAGGGAGACGGAGCCCAGGACTGCTGAACACCCAGCCCCCGCCATCTGGATCAAAGCGCAGACACAGTGCGTGCACGGGGCCCTGGATACTAGGGAAACAGGACAGCAAAAATGGTGAGAGGGTACCGGAGGCCTGGCACTGGAGGACATAAGAAAGGCGAGTGGCCATTTTTTTTTTTTTTTTTTTTTTGCTGTTTTTGTTTTGGCGAGCGCTTTTTGGAAGTCTTAAAGGGATAGGGACCCCAATACTAGGGAAACAGGGCAGCAAGACTGGTGAGCAGATGCCTGAGGCTGGCCCTGGAGAATAAAGAAAAACGAGAGGCCACTTTTTATTTATTTAATTAAAAAAAATTTTTTTTTTTTTTTGTGGTCGTTGTTTTGTTCTGGCGGGTGCTTTTTGGAAGTCTTAAAGGGGCAGGGCAGGACACTTAATCCAGAGGTAGGGAATCCGGGGATCTCTGGGCACCCAAATCCCCTGGGCTGCAGGGAGCAGGGAGGCCCCTTATGGAGATAAATAGCCTCCCGGCCACTCCCCATCCACCACCACTCCACCACTTTGGAGTAGAGGCCCGAAACAGGCCACGCCAACAGCAACAGCGGAGATAAACTCCTATAGTAGCAGGGCAGGAAGCAGAAGCCCTGTCTGCCTGCAGCTGCCCAGCACAAGCCACTAGAGGTCGCTGTTCTCCCAGGAGAGGAGGGCCACAAACCAACAAGAAGGGAAGTTCTTCCAGCCGTCACTCGTCCCAGCTCTGCAAACTATCTCTATCACCACGAAAAGGCAAAACTACAGGCAGACAAAGATCACAGAGACAACACCAGAGAAAGAGACAGACCTAACCAGTCTTCCTGACAAAGAATTCAAAATAAAAATCATAAACATGCTGACAGAGATGCAGAGAAATACGCAAGAGAAATGGGATGAAGTCCGGAGGGAGATCACAGATGCCAGAAAGGAGATCACAGAAATGAAACAAACTCTGGAAGGGTTTATAAGCAGAATGGATAGGATGCAAGAGGCCATTGATGGAATTGAAACCAGAGAACAGGAACGCATAGAAGCTGACCTAGAGAGAGATAAAAGGATCTCCAGGAATGAAACAACATAAAGAGAACTGTGTGACCAATCCAAAAGGAACAATATCCATATTATAGGGGTACCAGAAGAAGAAGAGAGAGGAAAAGGGATGGAAAGTGTCTTAGAAGAAATAATTGCTGAAAACTTCCCCAAACTGGGGGAGGAAATAATCGAAAAGACCATGGAAATACACAGAACCCCCAACAGAAAGGATCCAAGGAGGACAACACCAAGACACATAATAATTAAAATGGCAAAGATCAAGGACAAGGAAAGAGTTTTAAAGGCACCTAGAGAGAAAAAGTTCACCTATAAAGGAAATCCCATCAGGCTATCATCAGACTTCTCAACAGAAACCCTACAGGCCAGGAGAGAATGGCATGATATATTTAATAGAATGAAACAGAAGGGCCTTGAACCAAGGATACTGTATCCAGCACGACTATCATTCAAATATTATGGTGGGATTAAACAATTCACAGACAAACAAAAGCTGAGGAAATTTGCTTCCCACAAACCACTGCTACAGGACATCTTACAGGGACTGCTCTAGATGGGAGCACTCCTAGAAAGAGCACAGAACAAAACACCCAACATATGAACTACAGAGGAGGAGGAATAAGAAGGGAGAGAAGAAAAGAATCTCCAGATAGTGTATATAACAGCTCAATAAGCGAGCTAAGTTAGGCAGTAAGATACTAAAGAAGCTAACCTTGAACCTTTGGTAACCACGAATTTAAAGCCTGCAATGGCAATAACTACATATCTTTCAATAGTCACCCTAAATGTTAATGGACTGAATGCACCAATCAAAAGACACAGAGTAATACAATGGATAAAAATGTAAGACCCATCTATATGCTGCTTACAAGAAACTCACCTCAAACCCAAAGACATGTACAGACTAAAAGTCAAGGGATGGAAAAACATATTTCAGGCAAACAACAGCAAGAAGAAAGCAGGGGTTGCAGTACTAATATCAGACAAAATAGACTTCAAAACAAAGAAAGTAACAAGAGATAAAGAAGGACACTACATAATGCTAAAGGGCTCAGTCCAACAAGAGGATATAACCATTCTAAATATATATGCACCCAACACAGGAGCACCAGCATATGTGAAACAAATACTAACAGAACTAAAGGGGGAAATAGACTACAATGCATTCATTCTAGGAGAGTTCAACACACCACTCACCCCAAAGGATAGATCCACCGGGCAGAAAATAAGTAAGGACACGGAAGCCCTGAACAACACAGGAGAGCAGATGGGCCTAATAGACATCTACAGAACTCTACATCCAAAAGCAAAAGGATACACATTCTTCTCAAGTGCACATGGAACATTCTCCAGAATAGACTACATACTAGGCCACAAAAAGAGCCTCAGCAAATTCCAAAAGATTGAAATCCTACCAACCAACTTTTCAGACCACAAAGGCATAAAACTAGAAATAAACTGTACAAAGAAGGCAAAAAGGCTCACAAACACATGGAGGCTTAACAACACGCTCCTAAATAATCAATGGATCAATGACCAAATCAAAATGGAGATCCAGCAATATATGGAAACAAATGACAACAACAACACTAAGCCCCAACTTCTGTGGGATGCAGCAAAAGCAGTCTTAAGAGGAAAGTATATAGCAATCCAAGCATATTTAAAAAAGGAAGAACAATCCCAAATGAATGGTCTAATGTCACAATTATCGAAATTGGAAAAAGAAGAACAAATGAGGCCTAAGGTCAGCAGAAGGAGGTTGATAATAAAGATCAGAGAAGAAATAAATAAAATTGAGAACAATAAAACAATAGCAAAAGTCAATGAAACCAAGAGCTGGTTCTTCGAGAAAATAAACAAAATAGATAAGCCTCTAGCCAGACTTATTATGAGGAAAAGAGAGTCAACACAAATCAAGAGTATCAGAAACGAGAAAGGAAAAATCACGATGGACCCCACACAAATACAAAGAATTATTAGAGAATACTATGAAAATCTATATGCTAAGAAGCTGGGAAACCTAGGAGAAATGGACAACTTCCTAGAAAAATACAACCTTCCAAGATTGACCCAGAAAGAAACAGAAAATCTAAACAGACCAATTACCAGCAACGAAATTGAAGCGGTAATCAAAAAACTACCAAAGAACAAAACGCCCGGGCCAGATGGATTTACCTCGGAATTTTATCAGACATACAGGGAAGACATAATACCCATTCTCCTTAAAGTTTTCCAAAAAATAGAGGAGGAGGGGATACTCCCAAACTCATTCTATGAAGCTAACATCACCCTAATACCAAAACCAGGCAAAGACACCACCAAAAAAGAAAACTACAGACTAATATCCCTGATGAACGTAGATGCAAAAATACTCAACAAAATATTAGCAAACCGAATTCAAAAATACATCAAAAGGATCATACACCATGACCAAGTGGGATTCATCCCAGGGATGCAAGGATGGTACAATATTTGAAAGTCCATCAACATCATCCACCACATCAACAAAAAGAAAGACAAAAACCACATGATCATCTCCATAGATGCTGAAAAAGCATTTGACAAAGTTCAACATCCATTCATGATAAAAACTCTCAGCAAAATGGGTATAGAGGGCAAGTACCTCAACATAATAAAAGTCATCTATGATAAACCCACAGCCAACATTATATTGAACAGCGAGAAGCTGATAGCATTTCCTCTGAGATCGGGAACTAGACAGGGATGCCCACTCTCCCCACTGTTATTTAACATAGTACTGGAGGTCCTAGTCACGGCAATCAGACAAAACAAAAAAATACAAGGAATCCAGATTGGTAAAGAAGAAGTTAAACTGTCACTATTTGCAGATGACATGATACTGTACATAAAAAAAACTAAAGACTCCACCCCAAAACTACTAGAACTGATATTGGAATACAGCAAAGTTGCAAGATACAAAGTCAACACACAGAAATCTGTGGCTTTCCTATATACTAACAATGAACCAACAGAAAGAGAAATCAGGAAAACAACTCTATTCACAATTGCATCAAAAAAAGTAAAATACCTAGGAATAAACCTAACCAAAGAAGTGAAAGACTTATACTCTGAAAACTACAAGTCACTCTTAAGAGAAATTAAAGAGGACACTAACAGATGGAAACTCATCCCATGCTCGTGGCTAGGAAGAATTAATATCGTCAAAATGGCCATCCTGCCCAAAGCAATATACAGATTTGATGCAATCCCTATGAAACTAACAGCAACATTCTTCAATGAACTGGAACAAATAATTCAAAATTAATAAGGAAACACCAAAGACCCCGAATAGCCAAAGCAATCCTGAGAAAGAAGAATAAAGAAGGGGGGATCTCACTCCCCAACTTCAAGCTCTACTATAAAGCTGTAGTAATCAAGACAATTTGGTGCTGGCACAAGAACAGAGCCACAGACCAATGGAACAGACTAGAGAATCCAGACATTAACCCAGACGTATATGGTCAATTAATATTTGGTAAAGGAGCCATGGACATACAATGGCGAAATGACAGTCTCTTCAACAGATGGTGCTGGCAAAACTGGACAGCTACATGTAGGAGAATGAAACTGGACCATTGTCAAAAATGGACTAACAGGTACGAAAGGGAAAGGGACTGGGGAGGATGGGTGGGTAGGGAGGGATAACGGGGGGGAGAAGAAGGGGGGTATTAAGATTAGCATGCAATGGGGGGGTGGGAGAAAGGGGAGGGCTGTACAACACAGAGAAGGCAAGTAGTGATTCTATAACATTTTGCTATGCTGATGGACAGTGACTGTAAAAGGGTTTACAGGGGGAACCTGATATAGGGGAGAGCCTAGTAAACATAATATTCATCATGTAAGTGTAGATTAGTGATACCAAAAAAAAAAAAAAAGGCAGTTCCTGTGTGGTGACCTCCAATGAGTTCTACACAAGGGTATAAAGGGCATATAAAAGTGTAGGCAAAGGGTCTGTTTGTGTTTATACAGAGGATCAAAGCCTAATTGGGCTACCCCGAAAATGAACTAAGATACGATATGAAAAAGAACTTCCAACACCAGCACTCTCTGGAAGACTCATGCCAGAAGATGATCATCAAAAAAACCCAACAAAGATCCACGCACTGCTACAGCTGTAGATGCACTCATCCCACCAGTTCCTGGACTTGCCATGGGAATGAAGAAGGAGATATCTAAGCTGGCCTGAGCATACAGTAAAACAACAAATTTGACTGGATCTATACTGTTGGAACTCAACCAAGAATTAGGAGAAGTGCAAATTGTAGCACTCCAAAATCTTACAACTACAGATTATTTACTGTTTAAAGAACATATGGGATGTGAACAGTCCCCAGGAATGCGTTGTTTTAATTTGTCTGATTTCTCTCTGACTGTTCAAGTTCAGTTGGACAATATCCACCATATCATAGATAAGTTTTCACAAATGCCTAAGGTGCCTAACTGGTTTTCTTGGTTTCACTGGAGATGGCTGGTAATTACAGATATGCTTTGGTTATGTAACTATACTCCTATTATGTTAATGTGTGTGCGCAATTTAAGTAGTAGTTTAAAACCTATACATGCTGAAGTTACTCTACAAGAAGATATGTCAAAGAAATAATCAATCTTCCCATGTTTTCTTCCGCCTGCTACTTCTATAGCTTTTCTTCTTCCTTCCTAATCACAACCCTTAAATAGAATTTGTGCCTCATATCAAATTTACCGAGTATCATAATTCTTCCAAGTGGTAAAGATACCTCAAGACAAACGCTGGGCATAGAAGCCACAGGGCATAAATATGCAAAGAAGTAAAAAGCTAACCTTTTCAAACAATAAGGCTTCTCTCTCACTTACCAACTTTACATTTCCCTGTATGGCCCCGGAAGATGACTGGTTAGCCAGAGACGGGTAAGATTCCTCAAGGGAGGAACAACCTAAGACAGGCACAGTCGCAGGGGGCCATCAGGTGAGAAATTGGGGATCAACAGAAGTGAGGCTTAGAACCTCACCCCCCCTGTTCTGAGAGAAATCTTCTGCATCCATGGATGTTTTATTGCCCTTGTCTAGCTTGGATTAACACATAGTCTGCAGGCACACACCTGATCATCTACATTTGCTCTCTTACAACACTAAGCTATGTTTTCTACCTTTATCTTGTATCTACCTACCACTTCAGCATTTTATTAAAAATAATAATAAAGAGAGAAATGTGGTATCCACATATAAATCAAGTATAAAAATCAAATGAGTATTCATATTTGAACTGTTTATAGTTCATAATGCATGAGCAAAACCGAATGTTTCTGTGATGACTGCCCTTGTACTGTTCACCATGTAACTTATTCACTATGTAAGAACTTGTTCTCCATGTAAGAACTTGTTCTTTATGCTTCAGAAGATTGGAGACTGACGAAAATTAGGCTTGGGGTGGATTAATGATTGTGCATTGAGCACTGACTCCCCTATACAGAATTTTATTGTTGTTAACAACCATTTGATCAATGAATATGAGAGATGCCCTCACAAAAACGAAAACAAAAAAACAAAACAAAACCAAAAAAAAAGTACACACTTCCAATTGTAAAATTAATAAGTAACAGGATGTAATGTATAGCATAAGGAATATAGTCAAAATATGGTAACAACTTGGTATGGTGATAGCTGGTACCTAGAATTATCATGTATATAAATGCTGAATCACTGTGTTGTACACCTGAAACTAATGTAATGTAATACTGTGTGTCAACTACCCTTCAATAAAAAATAATTATCTACAAAAAAAAAAAAAAGAAATTTGTAAAATAATTTCACTTTCATGAATGATAATTGCTTCTCTAATTTATGCAATTCAGCTTACAAAGGTTTCATAGGAACACTCTACTTCTGGATAGCCGGGGGAACCCATATTTATTCCTTAATACCTTAATACTGAAACAGAGATGACAAAATCTTAATCTATATGGTGCATACATAGGTGTCTCTGTCACTTTATATTTGATATATTATATAATATGTATATGTATAAAAAATTCTAATGGTTTGTATTTCCGATGTATACAAAAGGAATATTAAGCCAATTTTTCAAAGAGTTTTCAAGAATTATTAGACCATGAAAGTTTTATTTGGTTCCCCAAATGCTCATTGACCCAAATTAAATTACAAATGCTATTGCTTCAGCCTTCCATTCAACCATACTCTTTTAGTGTTCCAGTAATCAACAGGTTAAAAGAAGACAAGCTTCTTCCTGCAACAAGTATTCTTAGTTCCAACAAAATGTAACTTGTTATAAAACCCAAGCTGACAGGAAATGTGAACAAAGTACACTACATTTATTTTAGGCACTGAGCATATGGGTCGATGCTTATTTGCATGACTGTCATCAAAACAATCCTCCTTTGTTGCTACTTACAACTTTCATATATTCCTTGCCTTTGAATCAAATTGAATCTACCCTTAGTCAATCACCTTTCTTCTTCATCATTGTCAATTAATATTTTGAGCCCTCTGAACTGTTTCACTTTGTATTGAATTTTCTGATAATGAGATACCAAACTAAGTCCTCAGCATCTCTTAAAAACTTGATACAGATCTTCTCATTTGTAGATGTCTTCAAGAGCAGTCAAGACTCATTACTTGGCCTGGCTTCCTCCAGATTAAGTCAAAGCTTGTCCAGGCTTAAATCACCCACAGCTGTTCTGAGGGCATGAGCCTCCATCCTTAGGTTTAGTTCCTATTAATTTAATATTAAGTGAATATCCATCCTTAGATTTGCCTCATCAGCTTTAAGGATATTTGTTACCCCAGCAAGTATGCAGATAGTGAGGGGGAGAGTGATTTATGTAGGGGTTGATCATTTTAATGTTTGGGAGGAATTTCATGGAAAGTAGTATTTATATATAATTTTATCAACATGATTTCTACATGCCATTCGAGTGCCTAATAGAGAATTTTCTCCTGTATTTCCTCCCTTGCACCCCAGCAAGGACTATTGTCTACCGTCAGGTTTATATTCTGCCTCAATATGCTCCCATCTTGTATTTTGCCTGAAGACACAATAGTATTTTCAGAGCCCTCATTCCTGAACACAAATTCTCAGTGCTGTTTTCTGGCTCTATTTTTGCACATACATATATATATATAGCAGAATGTCAAACTATATAAATAGAACCTATCATCTCAACTGAGGTTAAATTTGATTTTGGACTGAACACAGGAAGTGCCTAGTACAAAGTCAGCAATCAATTTAAGGATCATTTTAAGGTTAGTTGTTGTTTTTGTTATTGTTGTAGTGGTTATTTATTGTTAGTCAATTTTCAATTTCATTTTAAAGTAAATTCATATATAAATTATTTATGAGATTTATTTGAGAAACAAATATTCAAAAACACATTTACTGCCTATAGAGAAGGATTTCAGGAATAAGATAATAATATTCACAAGTTTATCTTAATGCTTTTTGTGCTATGCCAGGCCCTAAGTTAACCCATCTCAAATCTTCATGAGGATGAACACTACTCTTAGTGGCAAAAACAGTACTCCTTTAGCCTGACTTTAAAAAGCTTTATATAGAATGGTGAAGAGAACAGGGACTGAAAATATATTTCAAGTTCTTGATGGTTAAGGTTCACTGTCAAGAATAAAAGCTGAGGACTTCCATTTTTTAATATACAGTGGTTGATAAACCATGGCTCTAAATAATTTATAATATCTCTTGATCCTTGTATCACTTGTATTTTTAAATATATGTTACCTACTTTACTATTGGAATAAAAATTAAAAGTTTTAAAACAGAATAGGCATATATATATGTTTACTATAGGATGGTAAGGATGGGATTGTTGAGAAGGTTGTGTGGCCAGCTGTCCATGTAATGCGAATGGTTCTCAGGGAGAGAAATTCAGGCTGATTTTCTGAGGCCAGTGGCAAAGAAAGAAAAAAAATAGTTGAGGGGTCAATTTGCACCTGAATTGGGACCATATCAACATGTTTATTTTGTGACTAAATTAGTTGATAAATTCCCAATGAGTAGGTGATGTGTATTGTTTTGGTTGCATGGGTAACCCCCATATTTCCAAAAACACTTACATATTTTCCCATATTTATGTATATATATTATTTGTAAAAGAAAAGCCAGCATTCTCTATGTGCTATTATTTTATTTTCTTTTAACTTTATCATGTCATTAAAACAGCTTTTTAATGTCTGCAATTAACAGTATATGGATAAAGCTTAACATATTAAAGTTATTTATTATCAGTTTATTAAACAACATTTAAGTTAGGATTCCCAAACAAAAAACACCTGGTTAAATTTGAATTTCAGATAAATAAGGAATAATTTTTTTTTAGTATAAATATGTACCAAATATCACATGAGAGATACTAATGAGAAAACTATGACAATATATTTTGGAAGGGCCCTAAAATTTGACTTAATCATTGGAAATTTGATATAAACATGATATCCATTATGGTGTTCATTCACAATTTTTTTGATTACTGCCAAAATATAAGTAAAATGAAGGCAGGGATTTCTGTCTGTCTTGTCCAGTGCTATATTTCAGTGCTTGTCATAAAGGAGGCACTCATGAATATTTATGTGTATGAAATGAAGGTAACTGAAATTTTCTCTAGGAGCTAAAAGTCCATTTGTATTGTTTACTATAAATGATTGTAAGTACCTTAAACCCATGATTCCTTCAAGAAAAAAAAATGAATAAATGCAACAATTCAAGATTTACACAGAAGCAGGGAATCAAAAAATGACCAAGGCAAGTCCCAAACATTGGAGAGTTTTACAGTGTATTCTTAGGGAAACAATCATTAATAAAGAACTACAAAAGAAGGCAGTACTTGAGTATCACACAGAAGCATGAGAAACATGATGGACAAGTTTAAAGGAAAGAGCATCCAATTCTGGTTGGAGGGTAAAAGAGACTTCACCAAAAGGTTGGAATTCAAATAGGCCTCGCAACAATGACAAATTCAATAGGCTCACAGGTAGAAGAATTTTCCAGACGTTTGAAGAAAGGCATGAAGTCTTGACAGCGCAAGGCATATCAGGAAATGGAGTGAGATCCAACTCAGCTGAGATACAAGGTGTAAGGCCATAGTGAGGGATGAGACTAGAACAAAGGGTGGGGCATAACAAAGGAAATCACATTATAATTAACCAATTACCAGTGTGAAGGTAATTATTTCTCAAAATAGAACATTGGCAAAAGAAATGAAATTCTACTTAAATTCATAAGGCCTTGCCAATTTTGATAGGAAAGCCAGGAATTGAGATATTGGAATAAGGACATATTCTTAGTTATAAATTCACAGAAAAAAATAGTGGCAGAAATGAGCTTTGATTAAGCACTTACCATTTTGGTGCCCCATTTTTTAAATCATGTCCCACATTCACACAGAAGTGATGTCTGTTCTTACTATGATGTCTCAACTGTCTGTGTTTTAGGGCAAGCTACTTGGAAAATGTTTCCCTCAGCATATAAGCTTAGGAAAAGTATCTGGATTGATGCATTTAATTTGCATTCCACTTGTAACACAATATGGCCTTCTGTTTTTAAAAAAAGCACTGACAGTGTGAAACATAATATTACTTTGTGTTATAGAGGCTATTGATAGAGTATGGCAGTTTTAACTCAGAATACTGCAGCTTTTGTTAAACCATGCTTCATACTTCACCTCATTTTGACATACAGGATGGAAATAAAATTATATGTCAGTATTAGAGTTTTGCATTAAATGGTAGATTTTTTTTGCCCCCATTATATCTTTCTGTGAAGGGGATAGATTTGGAGAGGACAGCATTTTTCTCATTTGTGACATATCTGCACAAATACAATATATAATTTTCGGCAAGATATCGTTCCATGGGAGGAAAAAAATAATGTCCTGGGTTATTATTTCAACTCGCAAGTCTGGATGCTGTACTTTGATGTTATTTATTTGAAGTTTATGTAGCATACATTACTAGAAATTTGAAAGCTGCTTTATTAATTCTAACAGTCAGAGCATTCTAAGCTAAGAAAAGCTGTCCTTCCACTTAGTTGAATGCTCAAGCACAAAATTATTAAACAGCATCATGTGCACAAAATGCAGCAGTAAGCTGATTTGTGTGCACAAGAGGGCTGTTTGTCCTCAAAAGTACATTCTTAAATAAGAAGAGAGTTGGAAAGAAAAGGCAAACAGCACCTTGAAGTAAAAAGAACAGGAGCAGATGTCCTTTAGCTGTGTGTTTTATTGATTTATAAACACTCAGTCGGGCTCCCTCATCTCTGCAGAGTAATTTAGATATGGGAAAATATCTGTGAAATATATTGATTGTGTTATTGATTGAAAAGCCAATTGCTGTTGCACTCCTGTTTTACCATTTAAGTCCTGACACATTTTGACATATGAGCCAGCTGTGACTACTGCCTCGATTCTGCAATAAGATAATGTGAAAGCTGTCATAACCACTTCTCTGGCAGCCTTGAGGATTTACAGCATATTGGTGCTGCTATTTAGCTTGCTCTTTAACTACCTGAATAATGAGGATTTGTTAAAGCTTTTATGCCAGTATGCTTGTGTGTATTTCCATTTGTGTGCTCTGTATGCACACAAACCTTTACTAGCTTTTGTTTATTTTTAGTGAAGGGTTACTTGGTGAATTTCAAAATAATACATAAGGAACTGATTTCTTAGTATCTTCATATTTCATCTTTGTGGAAGGGGATGATGGAATCTGTGCAAATATTTTTCCCTTTTTCTCTGGGAAAATTTTATTTCAGAACATTTTTCAGAGTAAGTTTTGCTGGTTGTAAGATTGGTTTCTACTTAACAGCAATAGAGGAAGAGTGGATAGGGAAATCCATGCCTGTCTATTTACAGATTTGTTCATTATTTGAAATTTTGTGTATGAAAAAATTGCTCAGTATCTTTGATTTGAAAAGAAAACACACTAGCTTCTAAACCTACCCATTAAAGCTCATAAAAATTCACATAAACGTATCTCCACAAAGTACACTTTTAAAAAAGTCTACATTTTAAGGCAGACCTCATTAGATGATTGAAATCACAAATACTATTTCCTGCTTCTGGTCATATAATCATAATGCACAAGAAAAATCCCTCTAAATCACCCTATTGTTGCATATAGTCAATATGGACCTTTTCCAAATAAGGCTATTTAAATGTATACATTATTAAAGTGGGTGTCCATAATATTTCTCTTATGTCCTGATGCATCCTCTCATTGTCACACAATCTCTCTGTTTAATCACAAACAGCATGTTGATTGGCTCTTTTATAGTTTATTTAAAAGCACCCTTCAATTCACGTAAACCAATGACACAGGTTCATCTTAAGGAAGCAGTGCTGATGTAAATAGCCTGGGAACAATGCTCCATATTATAAGGATGGACAGCAGATCACTCCTCTGGGAAATGAAAATGTTCATTTAACGGTACAAATGGCACACCATTCTGGCAAATGAGTGACATATCAGCAGTGTTAAGCAGTAGACCTCTGATTGATTTGAATCCAGCTTTGAAAAACCCAACATTTCTCTTCAGTGTGCAGGCTTCTTATAATGAGAAATCTTTTACAAGTGTATTTTAGAGCCTCAAAATCATACTCTAACACAGATGTGAATTCACCTTCGTATAAATTGCAGTCAGACTTCTCTGTAAGTTAACAAAATATCAAATAGACTCTGTCAAGGCAAAGCCTTCAGTCTAAAGATACATGCAACTGCTTTAGAAGTGTTGATGCTTTAGGGGGGAAGATGCCTGCAAAGGGGACATGAGAGGGAACAACCTGTCAGGTTTGTACTTATTCTGTGGCACACAGAACAAAATAATGACGCTGGAGGAGCCATTCTGTCCCCAGCTGCCCTCCATGTCCTGTCTACTTTGGAGGCAGGAGTAGAGTAGATCCATTCCAGAGAAGCTGTGCTGTAAATTGTTCTTGAACCTCAGTGTGCAGAACAACTGCCCAAGTAATCTGTTGAAAATGCACATTCCTGGTCTCCTCTAGAGATTCTGGATTAGTAAGTGTAAAGTAGGCACAGGAACTGGTTGTATTATTTAAAAATCTTAAATTTGACCTAATTTGACACTTATAGGAATCTCCTGCATTTGTAGAGTCCCACTATTTCCTTCACTCCTCTTCCTCTAGTACTAAGATTTTGCATAAATGTAGTATAATTTTTAATATTAGAAAACTACCATTGGTAGGATAGTATTAACCAGCCTACAGACTTTATTTGAATTTCATCCATCTTTCTCTTGACATCTCTTTCTGTTCAAGGTTCCTGCACTGTATTTAGTTATTGCTCCTTAGTGTTCTCCAGGCTATAACAGTCTCTCAGGATCTGCTTTTAATTAATGACTTAGGTTTATCTGGTATCAGTTGATTTGCAAAGAAAATTATGAGACGCACTCATCTAGAGGGTCACTACTGTTCATACATCTGCTGCAAGTGTTAACTATAATTTTTTCAAGGGGACTATGTGAAAGAATTTGAAAACTAAAGCTGAAATATGAACTGGGTATAAAAATTCACCTGCGAGACTCTGAGGCTAGTTTATATCATAGTACTTTTTTCCCCCAATATTGTTGGTCTCGCTTTGTAGTTATTTTCGCTTGTTCTGTATTGGCCTTTCAGTTCAGCCAATTGTCTTTTCTTAGACCCTTGCTGCTCTGCCTCATGTGGAAGCTTGTTAGAACTGCAGAATGTCAGGCCCACCCCAAGCCCCAGACTTATTAAATCAGAAGCTCCATTTTAACTTGATATGTAGGTGACTTGTTTGCCCAGTAACATCTGAGAAGCACTGAATTTCAGACTCTATCACATGCAGAGACTGAGAAGGGAAACCCTCTGGAGTCCCTCTGCATTACTATTAATTTTGAAACTACTGATAACTGCTATATCTATGGACTGGTTGTAGTTGCCTAAGATACTCGTTAAGTCCTCTTTGTTTCTCTTTCCCCTCTCTTAAATCCTATAATATGCTTTTACATGAGACTTGATTTGTATTTCAAATGTGCTAAGTAGGCTGTCATTGTGCTGGACTGCATTCCACTGATGTTACATTTCTGAATTACAGACATATTTGATGTACTATCCTAATGTTTTGTGAGTTGGCTCATTCAGGTGGTTTCTATAAAACTGACTTTGTGCAAAACATTTTGTGCGCTTTGCCTGTGTCTCAGTGCTCTAGTCCTGTGTGCATCTTGCACATTTATCACTGACTTTCTGGATAAGCTTGGACAAGTCATTAACCTTCCTGCTTATTATTTCCAACTATAAAATGGGGAGCCTAACATTCTATGGAATGTTAGCTCTCAAGGGGATCTTAGATAACACTGAGCTCATATCATAAATTTAACACATAAAATATTGAGATACATAAGAGTGTGACTTGTAGAAGGTCAGCAGTCCATCCCTAGGACAGAAAAAAGTCCAACTCCAAGTCTTCTAACTATAGCCCTGAACTTTTCCTCCAATGTAATGCACTGTCATTACCCTCCCATAATTTCTCAGAGGAAAGGGGATTCCTCTTTCTATCCTTGGATTTGCTTTTGCCTCTTTTTAAAGTTCCCTCTCCTCCAGCCATGATCCCTTCGTGCCTTTCTTCTCCATCCACAATGTCTAGCTTTTTTCATTGAATAAATGACAACAATAACAACAACACAGTAAAAATGCTTTCTTCCACCTATCAGTCAGATCACTACATCTTCCATTTGTCCCCACATCCCTTGAATAGCTTTGCTTCCTCAATATCCAATTACTTTTCACTCCATCTTATTCTGGCTTCTTCCCTAAATCCCTTACTAACACGTCATTCATTGATGTGATTGATAACCCACACATGTACAGATTCAAAGGCCTTTGTTCACTCTTCATCCTCCTTCCCCTCTCCAAAGTAAGTAAACTGCTAACCACATCCTACTTCTCAAAGCAGTGATCTCCTTGGCCTCTCTAGCACCCCTTGCTCCTTGGCTCTCAGATCTTTCCATCTCTTTTTGACACTGGGTCCTCATTTGCTACCCACTTTTAAAGTGTCATGATCCATCTGACTGCATCATTTGTTGTCCTATATCCTTGCTTATAATACTCCACTGAGGTGCTGCCTTAGTTTGTGTGCCAGGTGTCAGCTTACGGGAGCTCAGTTCTACCCTCTGTGTCTGCTCAGTGAAAATGGATTTGAGCCCTTTAAATATTTTTCCTTCCACAACTGGCATAAGATGAAGCTTTGTCAGTAGAGGGCTCTTGAGAAGCATATGAGAGGGAAAGGGTTTTGCTTCTTGGCTCCAGGACTCACTGGGTCGCTCCTGCAGCACAACTATCCTCCCCAGTGTCCAACTTCTACTGTGCACTCAACTCTCCCAGGGCCCAGGGCCTCCAGGGTGAGCTTTTTGTTTCATGCAACAGATTCCTGTAGTGCACGCAGATTCTTCAGCACCAAGTTTCCACAGAATCAATGTCTTCTGCAGGCCCTGTTCCTGTGATGCATAAGCTTGGACGCATAGCACACACCAGCCAACAACTTCCCCTCTCAGGTGTCTTTGTATTGGGGTGCTTGTGCTGAGACACCTCCCCATGAAGAGCTTCCTCCGGCATCCTAAAAGACAGATTTCAAAAAGTTCCACTGCTGCGGCACCACAGTGACTTCTCTGCTCTTCAGTGAGCCGGGGCGGGGCCTTCTCAAAGGTCCTGATCTCAGCCTGGCGGAACTCTCCCTCGGATGCTCTTATCTCAGCTCCGTGGGAAGTGCCTCTCCTTTTATCTTCTATTACTATATTTTTTATAATTCTCTTTACTTCTTTCTTGTCATTTCTTTAGTATTCTAAAGCCCCTATTGTAATTACTAATTCTTTACATTAAATTTATGTGTTCAAGTTCCTGAGAAGTTTCCCTCTCACATTTGGTCCCAGAAATGATTCAGCTTTCCCAAAATGATACAATTTAGTTTCCCCGGAGAGCTCTGCTTTAGATAAAGCCTTAAGTACTACTGTTTTATTAGGGCATAGAATCCTAAGGAAGCAAGAATGAAGTAAATGAGAAGTGAAAAGACAGGTAGGAGAAACTGGCTGACAGGTTTGTAACTAAGCTGGAGGTACCCTTTGTTATCAAATGTAATTGATTGATGGATTACACTGGGCCATGTTCTGAGAATCTGTGTGAACTAATGGAAGTCCACTTTGAGGAAGAAGGGAAAATAATGTGTCAGCTGGCTCTTGACTTACACTGATCACAGTTTTACCCCCTAGTACATCATCTCTACTTCCAGTGTGTGCATGAAAAGATGCCAAGCAGATCCCTCCCATGTCTCATGCCGCAGTGGCAAAAGGGGTGTCTTGAAGTGAGAGGGGAAAAGCACAAGGTGTGGGCATGAGGTCTAAGTGCCTGCACAAGGATGGCCAGAGCCACGGGGCACTGACACTGCAGTGGTGGTGTGGACAGCAATGATGGCAAGTAGTTGAAGGCCCAAGACACAGAGAAGAACAAGGGTACATGAGAAGGCATCTCAAATCCTGGCACTGGATGTCATCCATGTTTATGCCCTAAATTACATTCTACATGCAGGGTAATCTCTAGTCTCCAACCTCAGCCACATTTTTCCTCCTGAGAACAAGGCTATTATTTCCAATTACTTAACCAACATACATAAACACATGCATATCTTGCAAGTGCCCTAAATGGACTGTGTGCAAAACTCAATTCAATTTAGTATTTTCAAACATAACTCTGGCTAACGTCCTCTCTCTTAGTTGGGAGGGTCAGTATTCATCTTTATATTCTTCCAAGATGGAAACTTTGATTCTTCATTGGGTCTTGCCTGCCCTCTTACTGACTCAGATTTAATTACTCACCATATCTTTCTGCATTTTTCTTTAGAAATGTCTCTCAAGTCTGGCTTCTCTTCTTATCTTCACTGTAATAGTCTTATCCCAAGTCTGTCCTCATCATTTTCTCAAATTACTGTCACAATCTCCTGTCACAGCCTCTCTCTAATCCCCTCAACACAATGATTATCTTTTATAAAAATATGATTCCGTTATTTCTCTACATTTCAATCACCCCTGTCCATTGGCTACAAAATAAAATCCAAATTCCTGAGCTTAGCACACAGTCATTCACAGTGTACTCCCAAGTGTTCATCCCTATCACCACAACTGCCTTCCCACTCATTCTGCCCTTCATCCATGTTCTTTTCACACACTAAGCTCCCACACAACACACCATGGCATTCCAAAACTTGTCATGTTTTAGGACTGATGCAAATGTTTTCCCTCTTGCTTAGAACAGGAAAAGTGCCTCTCATAAAACCCAGGTCAAATGTCACCTCTTCAGTAACTTTTTCTAGGAGTACTTAACCTGTTCTCTTCTCTGAGCTCCTAAGGCACACTTCCTTTTCATTCTAAAAGTATTTATCACATTTTATTAAAATTTGTTTTTACACCTGTATTACCCACTATATTGTGATTTTCCCGAGTGCAGGGACCATGTATTATTCATTCGTGCATCCCCAGCACTCCACACAGCACTTGCGCATAAACCACTCAATAAATATGTGTCGAATTGAATTTAAATGAAATCGTAGGTGTAAAAGTATGTATGTATGTATGGTATTGTTATCAGCAAAGCAGCATTTCACTATAGCCTGATATACATCTAATTTTATACTTATAAAGATTCTGTGTTGATGCCATAGACACTTTGTCAACCATCCAAAAAGCAGCAGAGCTCTTTGCCAACGAGCAACAGCAGGGAATGTTGACAGTTTATTTCAGTACATTATATGGCACTCAACCAAAATTGAACAGCAAGAAAAGATGGAAAGAAAATGACTATTTTCTAGGCTTCCATCACTGCATGTAGAACTAAATGGATTTCATGATGCTCATGTGCCTTGGTTTGCATCAGCCTTGTGTGTAAATCAAATTGATCGTCCTAAGTTGTTTGGCCCAGGACTGTCATTCTAAGGTGTACAGTCATACAATGCTATATTACACTCTATTATTGTACACTACATCACGACATACTGTATCTATTACAGTCACCTCATGTGGAATTACCTCTTACAAAAGGACAGAACACACCCTAAATTATAATGGCCTCATCGCTTGTACCAGCTTTAGGAGAGGAAGCCCTTTTAGCAACCATGTTATTACCTCTGGCGTGATTAGAGGAAAGGTAGTAATTCATTTCAAGACTAACATGCTTTCCTAGAAAAAAAATAAATCTAGATATTTTAAGATATTTAAGATGAGCTGTACAATTTACAGAGTCATATTTAGAAGCTTTCCCCTTAGATTATATGACTCTATGTATGATGCTAGAGTTGAAGTTAACTTTCAGACTGATTTGTGGGTACAGAGACTTGACTCATGAGATCTTTGTATTATATATGAAAATAATAAAACTTGTTTTTCTAGAAGTTTTGTGTTTTCCTTGTCCAGAAATACATCTCAAAGTCTGCCCCATTATCTAGGCCTAGGATCATCTACATACAGAAATTTATTTCTGGTCTATCAGAAATAATTATGCCTCCTCATCTGCCGCTTCTTTTATGTTGTGAACTATGTAAACACTGCACTTACTTATTTTTCTTTCTTTGCTTTGGCTGGATAAAGCTTAAAGTAAAACTTGTGGCCTGTGTTTAGCAAGTACATAAGTCTTTATATATTGACTATTTTATACTAATCTTCATCCCAAATTCATCTTAATCCTCTACCCTTTTTGTTAGTCTCCATTTTCACTCAATTTAATCTGTTTTAGTATGCCAAAGTACCTGTCATTTCAAACTAGATTGATTCATTTTTAAGAACCAAGTGAGGCATTAACAAATAAATGCAGAAATAGAACTATTCCTTCTAATGCATTGCATAACTTTTATTCTTTGTCCCTGACTATTTGCTGGGCTTCATACATCAGCAGAACTATGTAAAAGAAGCATCAGATAATCTACTACACTGGCTCTTAATGTAGCAGCATAACCTGAGAAAAATCTCTCCTTAAAATTTTAAATCATATCCCACCGCTGAGAATTCCAACTCAAATTTAGCACAGGGCACATTGATTTATATTTTGGGGACTTTTCTATAGATGAATCTGACATACAACCCTATTCAAAAACTGAATATTTCATGAAAATAGGGTGAATCATCTTTTCCAAGTGAAACAGAAGGTGGTATAAACTCATGTGTATTTAGAATAGATATAGATAATTATATAAATAAAAGAGAAATAGATAATAGATGCAGTTTGTAGAGTCTTTTGAAATTATTTCTGAAAAACAATCACTTCTCCCTTCTATTTTAGGCCATCATGATGAGTCAGTATTTCAGCACCTTTCCTTATTTTATTTTAGGATAACCCTTTGAGGTAAGTATGGCCACCACCCTTTTTTCAATTAGCAAATTGCATTGTATTAGGTCAAACATTTGGCCCCAGGGAAATGACAGGGCCTGGATGTGAATCCACATCTTCTCACTCCAGGCCTATGTGTTTGTTTACTATGTTTCACTGGGCTCCTTCAGCACACTTATTTTTTTCTCTTGATACATTTCTGGATATTGCCAAAAGAACCCACTTATCTTTTCCTAACTTCAAACTCTACTGTAACAATCCCTTTAGATGTATATATAAGAATTTGTAATGACTATTCTTCAAGTTGGGAAAATCTAGGCAAAACATCAGCCTATGAATGAGGTCAGTGACCATTAGGCATTTTCAGTTTTAAATATTCTGAAATGTTATTTAAATAAACAAGATGGGTAGGTTTGGTTTTTTTTTGAAATTAATGGAGCATATGCTCGGATTCATTTGATCCTGGATTCATTAACCCCTGCTCCACTCATTTTTACTCAGTATTTCTAATAAGAAGGAATTACACCTTTGAAAGCAATGATGCATGTAAGTTTATATTCCATATAGTAAAAAAGCTCCACTGGAGTTTGCGGAGTTTCTTTTCCTAATGTCCTTTCTATGTGGATTATGGGGTATATTTGGTCTCACAAATTCTGTGCTAATTAGAGTTAATTTATGTTAAAAACATCTAACAAGGAATACCATATACCTAGAATATTCAATGTCATGTACTTGGTAAAATTGGTTTGCAATACTTTTAATGCCATAATTATTAGATAGGATTCTTTTTAGAAATTAACTACTTTGGTTAATTTAAGGTAACAATTAAATATTTTTAATTCTTTACTCTTATTTGCTTATTTTGAAATCAGTTGTTTTTTATTATATTATTATAAATACTATTTTTCAGTCATGAATAAACATTTTGATAATGTACATATTTTTAGTATTGTCTTAAAACTAGAAGGAAAAACTCAGGTTATAAAGTCTTAATGTTAAAATTTAAACTGTCCTTGAATAGGTCCTAGATTTTCATTTCTATTAAGCCAGCTTTCTTTGAACGTGAGGGGCAATTTCATTGTCAACTTTGTGTTGTCTGGATATATTCATTTTTAACAAGAAATCAACTGAGATCTTCATTTCGTAATTTATGTTGGGTCTCTGAGTGTACAAGTTGTGCTGGAAAAGTCCTATAAATGCAGAGCAATATAACTGCATTGGAAGAGCATTTAATACAGACGAAGTTGATGCTGTGGGTAGTCAGAGCAAGTAGCTAATACAACATACCCCTTCCAGTTCCAAACACTGCCTATCAAATGTAAATATTGTAACAGATTTTGGACAGAGTACTATGGCTAGTTCTGGTTAACCAATCAGGACAGAGTATTTTATCAAATTCACTCATTTTATAAAGTGTGTGTCCTGGGGTCTGAACATCTCTGTGAATCTCCTTTCTCATCTCTGGGCATTAGTTAATAAAAACGGGTACAAATTTTTGAGTGCCCAGCTTGGGCCAAAAATTATGTTTTCAATACTCAACATACACTTTATTATATAATCTTCATAACCATCCTATGAAATAAGTGTGTTTCTTTCTCTATTATAACAATGAGGAGTCTGAGGTTCCAAGAGATAACTCTCCTTGCCTTAATATAGAGCAGGTAAGTCAGGATTTAAATTCCATAGCCCACACCCTTGATCACAGCTGTTAATGTTTCTCTCCTCTGCCTCCCAAACAGAATCTCTCCTTTGTCAACAAAATTGTCAGAGGCCAACACATTTATATTTATGCCTCCTTCTTGTGATTTCTTTTATTGATGAAATATTATTTTAAGAAATCCAACTATTACAAATAAATCTATTCTGGAGTTAGTTCATCCATTCTTGCTTATTCCACTAACATAAAAGTAGGTTTGTTTTGCAGGCCTATGTTAAGATTGCCTTGAAATATGAAACTGCTCTATTTTTCATACTAGTGTAGAAATCTATGGAAAAGGCAGTAATGTCATTTTGGCCGTGTATCATCCTGAATCAGAAACTAAAGCATGCAAACTGAAATTGATTTGTAACAGGTACCTTATTAGAAGCAAACATCAAGAAAACTAGAATCAATGTTGAAACAAAAATTTGTCTTGTAAGCAATTCTGAGTGAAATGTGTTGACACAGCATCACATTCTGTAGCCCCATTTTTGCATGCTTTTCAAAGCACAGCTATCTCAGGCTGAGAGAGATGAATAATTGACTGATCACTGCATAATTCAACATAGTGTTGTAAAAATTCAAGGTCTGGCAAATTTGAAGCTTTTCTTTTTTATTGAGACTGAGGTTAAAGTTTCAATCAACCTTGAAGAAACATTTAAATAGCACAAGGATATATGATTTATTAAAGTGCATATTATTCTTTCTTATATTCCCTCCTTCTTCATTAAGCCACCTCACATAATGCACATATAAAGTTAAAAGACTATCTATAAGGTTTAGTGGCCTTCCGCCTGTACCGACTTCAAAAGCACTAACATCATCAGTGTCTAATACACTTATCAAGCAAAGAAACTCAAACAAGTTGCTTTCTATCTATTCTATTTCATGTATATTTTTATACACAAATTATTTGGTAAATTCAAGATGGAAAGGGGCAAGCAAAATTCTTGTGGGATATGCTGACAATTTTATCCATGTATTATTGAATTTACACACACACACAAACAATTAGTGTGTGGAATGATTTTTCATTCAATTGATTTTCCTATAATTTTTTTTTTTATTATCTGTTATGTTCCAGGCACTCTCTCCAAAACCAGAATACAATTTGGGAAGGACTAAAACAGAGACTTTGTCAAGATAAAGGAAATGATCAGCTTAGATGGAGAAGTACAGGTAAAGGAAAAACTGTTTTTGTTCAACTAAGTGTGAGATATGGTGAAAATCAGTACATTACTGTAAAATGCTATTAGTATGTTTATTTTTAATTTTTCAAGATTATAAAAGTTCTTCCAGTTTTTCTAAAAAAGATTCAGAAAAATTCCTCCATCAATATGTAATCAGTCCATATTAGCATCTTACTACGCTGATGGACAGTGACTGTAATGGTGTTTGTGGAGGGGACTTGGTGAAGGGGGAGCCTAGTAAACATAATGTTCTTCATGTAATTGTAGATTACTGATACCAAAATTAAAAAAAAATCATACACTATTGGATTAAACAGGATGAATGGCAAACTGTGTATGAACAGGAGAGACTGATTTTGTATTACAAATAGACTTTGTCAAAAAATAACACAAATTCAAAACTAAAGTATTTGAGAAAATTTAATTCAATCCTATCTACTCAAATAGGGTGAGACACTTGGCATAATTACACTAATACATAATCAAAAAGTAATCATTGTGCAAGGCATAACCACTCCAAGACGTGAAATAAACAGAAAAACATGGATGCTCTCTTCGGAAATCTGACAGTCTCAATGGAGAGCAAAATGTGAATATGTAAAACAGTTAACTAAAAAACATAATGACATAATATTTTTCAAAATAGTTTCTCCAAATCCTAAATGAATGAGAGCATAACAAGAGGTCCAAGAAGAATTTAAGGATAAAATGAATAAAACAATTCAACTAATCACCATGCTTTGGTGAAGTGACTTGGGGAAAAAGACACTGCCATTGATCATTTTGAATCTGTTAAAAATGTCATCACACAGTTAAATTCCAAACTGAAACAGTCTTCTTTGCCTAATCTAACTTCAATGCTGGAATTCCTAGGAACATATAAGGTCTAAATCAGAAAATCTTGGGACACCGTTATTCAACTTCTGTAGTGACATAGATTACCCAGAATCACATAAAACATTTTTGTTCTGAAATTTACTTAGTCATTCTTTGGGCCATCTCACAAACTAGCAGAATTCTCATTATTGTTAGGTGCTCAGGAGTGTAGGCTGCACGGTGCACAGTGTTGATGTGATACCCTCTGTGATGACAGTCCATGGTTCAGCAGCTTGGTTAAACAGCACATCAGGAGCAGTGATGGGTGATCAATCTCATTCCCCGTAGCATTGCTCCCAGAAGAGTCATTATTGAGAAAATAAGGAATGGCTATCAGAGGGAATCATTGGGTCTATGGCTTAACAAAAAAAAAAGTCTAAGAAAATAAATACCTAAGAATCTTGGGAAAAAGCCTTTTTAAAACTATGTTACAAAGAGGAGCAAAGCAACTGATTCATATCTTGGAAATGGTGATTTTATTTTCCTACTTACTAGTCAATCTCAATATCAAATAATAGCAGCATATTATGCTGGGATATTTAGATGGAACTTCCTTTTTCATTACTATATTCATCTCAAGAATCGATTAAAAGAAGCAAACAAGATATCAGAATCTCAGCCTCATGACTGTGATAGTCAATAGTTACTAATGGAAAGCTAAGTTTTTAGCAAATAAATCTCATTCTTTACATTAATGTTTAAGAGTTTTTATTTTGCTGTTTTATACTGAAGGATGGAAAAGCAACCGTATAACTGAAATAAAAAGTCAATTCTCAAATCTAAGGTTATTTGTAAAGTGATTTAGTTGAAATGATTCTAACTCTAATTTCTTAGAATTATACATAGTATGGATGTTTTTAAGCATACCTGTAAGGTTCAGTAACCAGGGCTGATTTTATTCCTGTGTAAATGCCCCATGTGGGAACTTGATTATCTTGTAAGGCCACAAAAAATTGATGGGGAATGTTGTATTTCAGAAAAATAAAATGTTACTTATAATAACAAATAAAATTGCTATAATTTTTATTATTCAACAAATAAATAATAATGTTTATTATTCAGGTACTTGCTAAGAACTTTACATAGGTTATCTCATTTATACCTCAGATTAATAATGAAGTAGGTTCTATTACATATACATTTTGCTTATAAAGAAACTGAGGTATAGAAAAATTGGTATCTTGTCTAAGGTCATAACTTATGAGTGGGAAAAAAAATTGAAATAAGAGAGTTTGACTTCTTCTGCCTCATTAATTACTATAGATTACCTCCCATAAAATACTGCTTCAAATTTTTCTGCAGGTTGCTTTTATTTCCAGGGACTACATTTCTGGAACTTATGGTGAGAAATACTCTTTATTCAGTAAGTGAAAGACATAACTTATAAAAACTATTTTAGATTTACTCACTGTTCTGTTGGTTTGTGTATCAGGTTAGTTACTCTCAACAGCAAATTATAAAAAGACCCATATCAATGGGTTTTCCAAATTGTCTTCAACAATTAGGAAATGTGTATCACATAAAAACAGCTTACAAGCTAGTAGCTCCAGAAAACAATTAACTCTAATAGTTAAATGACATCATTTTTCCATATTACTAATTTGCCAGTTGTGATGTCAACTTCATTCTCAGATTCACAAGATGGCTGCAGAAATTCCAGACATCACAACTAGACACGATAATATGCAGTAGAAAAAGAATGTTCTGAAAGTGCCTGCTGGAACTGCTTTAATGTCTCTTGGACCAGAATTTTGTAATATGTCCATTTCTAAGCCATTTCCAGGCATGGAGCATACAAACATCACAATCAGACCAAATAAGATTCAGCTCTAGCTAGCGATGGATGACACTGCCTCTCTAAGGACTTGGCCACATAGAGACAGGACTCCTGAACTTAATTAGGCTACTTTACAAAGGAGAAAGTGGGGAAAGGAGAAATAGTTGCTGTGTAGGCAAAGAAGAACAGCTTGTGGGTTAAGAGAACAGATTGGATTTAAACAGCTTGGATTCATATTCTAGTGTCATCACTTATAAGCTTTGTGACCTTGGGAAAATTTCTTACCTTCTCTGTGCCTATTTCCTCAACCACAAAACAGAATCTATATCAGTAACTATCTCCTAGAGTAATTCTGAGGTAGACGTGTGTTAAAATGCATAAATCTCTGAGACAGTGCCTGGCATAAAATAAGCACACATCTCTATTCTCATCAAACATAGTTGTAAAAATTCATAATAGATGGGTTTCTGGTTTCTGGTCCAGCATATAAGGACCTTGGAAGTCATAACTCCATCCTAACAACAATTAGAAAGCTGAAAGAGCTGAAAATCAACAACTCTTCTAAAGATCTTTTAGAGAAGTGAGGTTATAGAGAAAAGAGCTATCTCCAAAATTGGAGAGACTGGCAGGAAAATACAGAGAATCACAACCCACTGGATCAGAAATCCAAGAGCAGACACCTCTGTGGAAACTGGCGCTGCCTAGGGAAAGCTAAACTATGACTGAGGATTTGCTGGTGGCTCTGTGTAGACATGTCTGAGACCTAAAAACTCCAGGGAGACCCAGTTCCAGAGGGGTCCCCACACATCTGTTAGTTTTACCTTCAGGAGCTCAGCTAGGTTCTCACAGTGAAGATAAAAGTCCTCTCTTACCTCTAACAGGGGGAGGGAGGAAAGGAACCATTTTGAAATGCCATTCTTCTTAATAACGTCTGTCTTCAAGAGAAACTTCCAGAACTCATGGGCAAAGAATCAAAAAATAAAAAAGCTGAACAGAGCTGAAACTATTGTGGGGTTTTTTTTTTTTTTTCAGCACATAACCAACTTGGGAGAAGGAAAATACTCAACACTAGCCCACTGTAGCCATCCCGCCCCACATTGGTGAAGTTCACCTTATAGAGGCAAAGTCTCACTAAAACACTGAGGCCTAATCACAGATCTATAGAATGGTTCCACTCTCCCCACACCTTAACGACATGTGTTAAATCCTGTTTACTATAGCTCCTTGCAACCAGTACATCATATTTGGCTAGCAAGAAAACATTACAAGGCTTGCTAAATGACCAATAACTTGTTTTAAAGAGGCACAGCAAGCATCAGTCCAGATTCAGATATGACAGGGATGATGGAATCAATAGACTAGGAATTTAAAACAACCATGATTAATATGCTTAGGGGCCTAATGGATAAAATGGACATCATGCATGAACAGATGGGTAATGTAAGCGGAGAGATGGACATTCTAAGAAGGAATAAAAAATAAATGCCAGAGACCAAGAACACTGTAACAAAAGAAAAAATGCTTTTGATGAACTCTTTAGTAGACTGGACACAGCAGAGGAAAGGATCTATGAGCACAAGGATGTCTCAACAGAAACTTCCAGAACTCACAGGCAAATACTGGGAAAAATGAAAAAGCAGAACAGAGTATCAAAAACTGTGAGACAGCTACAAATAATTGGAATACCAGAAGGAAAAGACAGAACTGAAAAAATATTTGAAACAATAATATCAAAATTCAGAAGGATTAAGAAAAAAATCTAGAAAGAAGCCAGAGAAAGGAGAAAAACAAAACAAAAAACCTTTCCTGCAGAGGAGCAAAGATCAGAATTACATTTGACTTTTCTTTATCTGGCTTTTCATGAAAGCAAAGACAGAATGGAGTGTAATATTAAAAGTACTGAGACAAAAGGTCTAAACCCTGTAAAATTATCCTCCAAAAGTGAAGGTGAAAAGATTTTCTCAGGAAAACAAAAGTTGGTGGAATTTGTTTCCAGGCAATAATTCTACAAGAAATATTAAAATAAATTATTTAGATATAAGGAAAACGATGGGAGTGAAAAACTCAAATCTGCATAAAGAATGGAGGGCATCAGAGAAGGAATAAGTGAAGGTAAATAATACCTTTTATTTCTCTTATTTCTAATTGATCTAATAGATAGTAGTTTGAAATAATAATAGAAGCAATGTATTTATGCATGGTCATGTATAAGCGAAGTGAAGCACAGCAGCAGTAACATAAGGGACAAGAAAGAGAAATTAGGATTATTTTGTTATTATAAGGTATTTGCACCAACAAAAGTAAAAAAAAAAGAAATAGCATTGATATGCTAAGAAATGAGGGAAAATGAAATTACATAAAATGCTAAATTAAAACCATGAAAGGCCGAAAAAGTGTGGATGACAAAAATAGGAACAAAAAAGGTAACAACTATGGTAGATATTAATCCAACTATACCAACAATCACTTTAAATTCAATGTCCCAAAAACACCCATTAAGAAAAAGAGATGGTAAGAGTGAATGAAAAATAAGACCTAACTATATATTGTTTACAAGATATCCACTTTAAACATAAAGACAAAAGTAGATTACAATTAAATAGAAAAAAATAAAATTCAAAATCCATTCATGAGACATCCTCTTAGAAAACTAGGAATAGAAGAATGGTTCAGTAGGTCCAGGGTGGGGCTGGAGATCTTCCATTTCTAATAAATTTCCAGGTGGTGCTGATGCTGGTCAGCAGGGAACACCGAGTCCAGTGGTATAATAAGGCCTGAGTTGCCATTTAAATCCTCTCTGGATTTAGCTGGTGTTGAAAAGTATCAAAAATTCCCATATACTCTCAAATCCACCAAACTTATACATATGCAGTATTAGATACAAAGGCTGAAAGTGAAAGAGACAATTTCATGGCGTTTAAAATTAATAATAACATAATCTTCATTTCCTTGGTTGACACAAGCCTAGGAGTTACATTACAATAGGTACTATTAGTCATAAATTTCAATTCTATACAACTACTTCATTAGACTAAAATATAAAGGAGGTAACACTCATGTGTGTGTATTATTTTTTTCCCGAAAGTTGCCAGGAGCTGGGACACATGAGATATCTTTGAATATAGTTCTGATAGCCTTCCCCTTCATCCAGCTGTAGCCATGAGGTCTACCAACACCAATACCAATTCTGATAGGTTCTATGGAATTCGTCCTGATCACATATCCATGCACACGTTGCATCCCTGACCCTGGTAGGATTGAAGGGGGTGCAGAGCAGGACAGTCCAAACTACCATCTGGATAACAATGCATGCTATGTCAAAACCTTCTTCCTTTGTGCCAGTGGTTCTCATACAGGGACAATTCTACCCCAGGTTACATTTCGCAATGTCTAGACACATTTCTAGTTGCCATAACTCGGGAGTGTGCAGTGGTTTTGACATCTAGCGGACAGAGTCCTGGAATGCTTCTAAACGTGCTGCAGTACTAGGATAGCTCCTGCCCCAGTCAACCTGCTGGCCTCTTTTCTCTCCATTCTTGTATCCTTCTCTCATTCTGTCTCTCTCTCTCTTTCCCTTCTTTCCCTTCTTCCTCAGCCTCCCATCCCATGCTTAAGTTTCATCTTGGGAGACGTCTCACCACCATGCAAATACACCTGCCACACTGCTCCTCCAAATATTCACAGGCTGTCTGAACTGAGAACTAAGTGGCGCTTCATCTTTAGGCTCTTGATGAAGTGAGCCTTAGTGGTTCACACTATAGCTCCAAAGACAAAGTCAAGGCAGCCCTGGAGACTGACCAAAGCAATACCACATGAGAACACAGAAAAGCGGCGACTAATTCAATCTGCATAATTTCAAACTGAAAACTGCAGTAAAATTTATGGCCACCCTTTCTGCTGCATTTCTCCCTGGTACGTGATAATACCTTTTTTTTTTAGAAACATTTAAAATACTATTTGATTTATTGCCTTAGAAAATACTTTTATGTGCTTGTGTTAGTGATTATGCTATTGCACTTTAGATAAACATGTACTGAGGCAAAACATTTCAAGGACAAAAGGTAAATTAAATAATATAAATTAAATGCAATTCTTGCTAATTTCTAAGCGATGGGATTAAGAGCTCTACATTCAGATAAACTGAAACTCTGCTTTGTTAATACTACTGTTTATATGTATTCCTATGACATGAATGAATAATGTTATTTTTGATATGCATCAATTACTTCCTCAGTCTTCATTTATCAGAAGAAATTTCCTTAAAAAAGAAAAGAAAAGAAGACCTTTCTGACTTTATTATGCAGAAGCCATCAGACATTGTCAAACTAAAACAATCATCTTGATTATTTTGGGTTGTTTGGAGAATAAGAAAAATCCACCCAGACTAGAAAGTAGCTCTTGGGAGGCAAGCAATTTGGTTTTGTAATGAGGTGTGCTTTCTCAGAAGGTGATTACAATGGAGTCTAAGGGGACAGGAATGAAAGCCTTAGAATATTATCTTTTACTTCTTAAAGTCTTTTATATCAGAAAGCTCCAAAAATATGGTCAAGTAGTCTTTGAGGGTTGAAGTATCCTCCAGTGAGCTGCCTTGATTCCAACAGGGCTACATGTTTAGACAATGAACATCCATTCATGTGCTCCTTCAGGCACTTGGTGCCATGTGTAACTCACAGCTGGTGATACCAGTTGATACTGAATGGTCCAGGGAAGATCAGAGTTCACTTTAGGCCCAAAGTCCTTCTGTTATGTCCAATGTCCAATGGACAGATACTTAACACCAGGTTATGCACATGGAAATTTACAGGCATGCTTGCATTATTACAGAAGAGTCTTCCAGATATACTCACACTACAAATCTAAGATCAATTGCTTTTTTATTCAGTACCTATATCTAAAGAAACCAGCTTTAAGTAAATTTCCTTCTTCACCTATGGATACATTTTTCAACAGGAGACTCATCAAATTAATGAGATTTGGGGGAAGATTATGATACATAAATAGGAAAAGACAGTTTAAATTTTATTTCTTGAAAAATAAAAATACACAAATTGAAATCTCATTAGCCTTTGAGGAAATAACACTCTGTATTGGCATACCCTTTACTGAATAGACTTTTTGACCACATTTTACCTAAAACCAATTACCTTACTACTTTTACCAGATTAGAAAAAAAATTGCAGCTGTTAACTTTGAAAGTTAACTGGGATTCAAAACTGGTTTTCATGGATGAAATTAAACAGAATGAAATATATTGCAAAGCATGTTTTATAAAAAAAATCATGATCAGCTGGTAAGGACATGGAAAAATGAAAAGATGGACTTCCTTCTATAAGGAGAAAAATTTGTAAGAATATTTATAAGGGAGATTGTTGTTGGCAGTTAATATAAACAAATACACTATATTAGAGAAGGAACTTATTCAGTCAAGAGAAATAGAATATTTACAATCAGACATTCAAAAGAGATATCAAGGGGCGGAGCCAACATGGCGGCATGAGTAAGATAGTGGGAATCTCCTCCCAAAAACATATATACTTTTGAAAATACAACGAACACAACTAGCCCTAAAAGAGAGACCAGAAGACGCAGGACAGTGGCCAGACTGCAGCTACACCAGCGAGAACCCAGCGACTGGTGAAAGGGGTAAGATACAAGCCCCGGCCCTGCGGGACCCGAGCGCCCCTCCCCCCAGCTCCCGGCAGGAGAAGAGTAGGCAGAGCGGGAGGGAGACGGAGCCCAGGACTGCCGAACACCCAGCCCCAGCCATCCGGGCCAGAGCGCAGACACAGTACATGCCCAGGGGGCCCTGGCTACTGGGGGAACAGGGAGTAAGACCTCTGAGCGGGTGCCGAAGCTGATGCCCCTGTGACAAAGAAAAGCGGGGGCTTTTTGAAAGTCTTAAAGGGACAGGGACTTAACAGCTTGACGGAAACAACCCAGGTCACAGTACAGCAGCTGGAAATTACAGGGAAAACCGGGTGCACTAACCCCCTGGGCAACAGCTCTGAGACCCCTCACGGAGGTAAAGAGTCAAGCAGCCCCCCTATCCATTACCCCACCGGGCGCTGCGAAAGCAGAGAAGCAGCCTGAGACAAATTCCGCCCACAGAAAGGGAAATTTCTCCCTTCCGGCCAGGCAAGACACAAAGACCCACTCTACACGCAATTACCCAACAAAAGCCACTAGGGGTCGCAGTTGTCCCAGTAAAGAAAGGCCAGTAGCAAGTGAAAATTTTGGCCCCCCCAGCTGACAGTCAATAGCACCTGTCAACATGAAAAGGCAAAGAAATATAATCCAGACAAGACTAACCCAGACAGCTTCGGCATCTGCTACATCTTCCCCTGAGAAGGAATCTGTGGAGATAGATTTAGCCAGTCTTCCTGAAAAAGAATTCAAAACAAAAGTCATAACCATGCTGATGGACATGCAGAGAAATATGCAAGAACTAAGGAAGGAGAATTCAGATATAAAACAAGCTCTGGAAGGACTTCAAAACAGAATGGATGAGATGCAAGAGACCATTAATGGACTAGAAAACAGAGAACAGGAACGCAGAGAAGCTGATGCAGAGAGAGATAAAAGGATCTCCAGGAATGAAAGAATTTTAAGAGAGCTGAGTGACCAGTCGAAAAGGAACGATATAAGAATCATAGGTATTCCAGAAGAAGTAGAGAGAGAAAAGGGGATAGAAAATGTCTTTGAAGAAATAATTGCTGAAAATTTCCCCAAACTAGGGGAAGAAATGGCCTCTCAGACCACAGAGGTACACAGAATTCCCATGACAAGGGATACAAGGAGGGCAACACCAAGACACATAAAATTAAAATGGCAAAGATCAAAGACAAGGACAAAGTATTACAAGCAGCCAGAGAGAAAAAAAAGGTTACCTACAAAGGAAAACCCATCAGGCTATCATCAGACTTCTCAACAGAAACCCTACAGGCCAGAAGAGAATGGCATGATATACTTAATGCAATGAAACAGAAGGGCCTCGAACCAAGACTACTGTATCCAGCACGAATATCATTTAAATATGAAGGAGGGATTAAACAATTCCCAGACAAGCAAAAGTTGAGGGAATTTGCCTCCCACAAACCACCTCTACAGGGCATCCTACAGGGACTGCTCTAGATGGGAACACTCCTAAAAAGAGCACAGAACAAAACACCCAACATATGAAGAAGGGAGGAGGAGGAATAAGAAGGGAGAGAAATAAAGAATCATCAGACTGTGTTTATAATAGCTCAACAAGCGAGTTAAGTTAGACAGTAAGATAGTAAAGAAGCTAACCCTAAACCTTTGGTAACCACAAACTTAAAGCCTGCAATGGAAATAAATTCATACCTTTCAATAATCACCCTAAATGTAAACGGACTGAATGCACCAATCAAAAGACACAGAGTAATAGAATGGATAAAAAAGCAAGATCCATCCATATGCTGCTTACAAGAGACTCACCTCAAACCCAAAGACGTGCACACACTTAAAGTCAAGGGATGGAAAAAGATATTTCAAGCAAACAACAGAGAGAAGATAGCAGGTGTTGCAATTCTGGTATCAGACAAAACAGACTTCAAAATAAAGAAAGTAACAAAAGACAAAGAAGGACATTACATAATGATAAAGGGCTCAGTCCATCAAGAGGATATAACCATTATAAATATATATGCACCGAATACAGGAGCACCAACATACCTGAAACAAATATTAATAGAACTAAAGGAGGAAATAGAATGCAATGCATTCATTCTAGGAGACTTCAACACACCACTCACTCCAAAGGACAGATCCACTAGACAGAAAATAAGTAAGGACACAGAGGCACTGAACAACACACTAGAACAGATGGACCTAATAGACATCTACGGAACTCTACATCCAAAAGCAACAGGATACACATTCTTCTCAAGTGCACATGGAACAATCTCCAGAATAGACCACATACTAGGACACAAAAAGAGCCTCAGGAAATTCAAAAAGATTGAAACCCTACCAACCAACTTTTAAGACCACAAAGGCATTAAACTAGAAATAAACTGTTCAAAGAAAGCAAAAAAAGGCTCACAAACACATGGAGGCTAAACAACACGCTCCTAAATAATCAATGGATCAATGACCAAATCAAAATGGAGATCCAGCAATATATGGAAACAAATGACAACAACAACACTAAGCCGCAACTTCTGTGGGACACAGCAAAAGCAGTCTTAAGAAGAAAGTATACAGCAATCCAAGCATATTTAAAAAAGGAAGAGCAATCCCAAATGAATGGTCTAATGTCACAACTATCGAAATTGGAAAAAGAAGAACAAATGAGGCCTAAGGTCAGCAGAAGGAGGGACATAATAAAGATCAGAGAAGAAATAAATAAAATTGAGAAGAATAAAACAATAGCAAAAATCAATGAAACCAAGAGCTGGTTCTTCAAGAAAATAAACAAAATAGATAAGCCTAAAGCCAGACTTATTAAGAGGAAAAGAGAGTCAACACAAATCAACAGTATCAGAAATGAGAAAGGAAAAATCACGACGGACCCCGCAGAAATACAAAGAATTATTAGAGACTACTAAGAAAACCTATATGTTAACAAGCTGGGAAACCTAGGAGAAATGGACAACTTCCTAGAAAATTACAACCTTCCAAGACTGACCCAGAAAGAAACAGAAAATCTAAATAGACCAATTACCAGCAACGAAATCAAAGCGGTAATCAAAAAACTACCAAAGAACAAAACCCCCGGGCCAGATGGATTTACCTCGGAATTTTATCAGACATACAGGGAAGACATAATACCCATTCTCCTTAAATTTTTCCAAAAAATAGAGGAGGAGGGGATACTCCCAAACTCATTCTATGTAGCTAACATCACCCTAATACCAAAACCAGGCAAAGACCCCACCAAAAAAGAAAACTACAGACCAATATCCCTGATGAACGTAGATGCAAAAATACTCAACAAAATATTAGCAAACCGAATTCAAAAATACATCAAAAGGATCATACACCATGACCAAGTGGGATTCATCCCAGGGATGCAAGGATGGTACAACATTCGAAAGTCCATCAACATCATCCACCACATCAACAAAAAGAAAGACAAAAACCACATGATCATCTCCATAGATGCTGAAAAAGCATTTGACAAAGTTCAACATCTATTCATGATAAAAACTCTCAGAAAAATGGGTATAGAGGGCAAGTACCTCAACATAATAAAGGCCATCTATGATAAACCCAAAGCCAACATTATATTGAATAGCGAGAAGCTGAAAGCATTTCTGCTGAGATCGGGAACTAGACAGGGATGCCCACTCTCCCCACTGTTATTTAACATAGTACTGGAGGTCCTAGCCACGGCAATCAGACAAAACAAAAAAATACAAGGAATCCAGATTGGCAAAGAAGAAGTCAAACTGTCACTATTTGCAGATGACATGATACTGTACATAAAAAACCCTAAAGACTCCACCCCAGAACTACTAGAACTGATATCGGAATACAGCAAAGTTGCAGGATACAAAATCAACACACAGAAATCTGTGGCTTTCCTATATACCAACAATGAACCAACAGAAAGAGAAATCAAGAAAACAACTCCATTCACAATTGCTTCAAAAAAAGTAAAATACCTAGGAATAAACCTAACCAAAGAAGTGAAAGACTTATATTCTGAAAACCACAAGTCACTCTTAAAAGAAATTAAAGGGGACACTAACAGATGGAAACGCATCCCATGCTCATGGCTATCAAAAATTAATATCGTCAAAATGGCCATCCTGCCCAAAGCAATATACAGATTTGATGCAAACCCTATAAAACTACCAGCAACATTCTTCAATGAACTGGAACAAATAATTCAAAAATTCATATGGAACCACCAAAGACCCCGAATAGCCAAAGCAATCCTGAGAAAGAAGAATAAAGTAGGGGCGATCTCACTCCCCAACTTCAAGCTCTATTATAAAGCCATAGTAATCAAGACAATTTGGTACTGGCACAAGAACAGAGCCACAGACCAATGGAACAGACTAGACAATCCAGACATTAACCCAGACATATATGGTCAATTAATATTTGATAAAGGAGCCATGGACGTACAATGGTTAAATGACAGTCTCTTCAACAGATGGTGCTGGCAAAACTGGACAGCTACATGTAGGAGAATGAAACTGGACCATCGTCTAACCCCATATACAAAAGTAAACTCAAAATGGATCAAAGACCTGAATGTAAGTCATGAAACCATTAAACTCTTGGAAGAAAACATAGGCACAAACCTCTTAGACATAAACATAAGTGATCTCTTCTTGAACATATCTCCCCTTGCAAGGGAAACAACAGCAAAAATGAACAAGTGGGACTATATTAAGCTGAAAAGCTTCTGTACAGCAAAAGACACCATCAATAGAACAAAAAGGAACCCTATAGTATGGGAGAATATATTTGAAAATGACACATCCGATAAAGGCTTGATGTCCAGAATATATAAAGAGCTCACACGCATCAACAAACAAAAAACAAATAACCCAATTAAAAAATGGGCAAAGGAACTGAACAGACGGTTCTCCAAAAAAGAAATACAGATGGCCAACAGACACATGAAAAGATGCTCCACATCGCTAATTATCAGAGAAATGCAAATTAAAACTACAATGAGGTATCACCTCACACCAGTAAGGATGGCTGCCATCCAAAAGACAAACAACAACAAATGTTGGCGAGGCTGTGGAGAAAGGGGAACCCTCCTACACTGCTGGTGGGAATGTAAACTTGTTCAACCATTGTGGAAAGCAGTATGGAGGTACATCAAAATGCTCAAAACAGACTTACCATTTGACCCAGGAATTGCACTCCTAGGAATTTACCCTAAGAGTGCAGCAATCAAGTATGAGAAAGACCAATGTACCCCTATGTTTATCGCAGCACTATTTACAATAGCCAAGAATTGGAAGCAACCTAAATGTCCATCGATAGATGAGTGGATAAAGAAGATGTGGTACATATACACAATGGAATACTACTCAGCCATAAGAAAAGGGCAAATCCAACCATTTGCAGCAACATGGATGGAGCTGGAGGGTATTTTGCTCAGTGAAACAAGCCAAGCAGAGAAAGAGAAATACCAAATGATTTCACTCATCTGTGGAATATAAGAACAAAGGAAAAACTGAAGGAACAAAACAGCAACAGAATCACAGAACTCAAGAATGGACTAACAGGTAACAAAGGGAAAGGGACTGGGGAGGATGGGTGGGTAGGGAGGGATAAGGGTGGGGGCCGAAAAAAAGGGGTATTAAGATTAGCATCCATAGCGGGGTGGGAGAAAGGGGAGGGCTGTACAACACAGAGAAGACAAGTAGTGATTCTACAACAGGTTGCTACGCTGATGGACAGTGACTGTAAAGGAGTATATAGGGGGGACCTGGTATAGGGGAGAGCCTAGTAAACATAGTATTCGTCATGTAAGTGTAGATTAATGATTTAAAAAAAAAAAAAAAAAAAAGCAGTTCCTATGTGGTGACCTCTAATGAGTTCTACACAATGATATAAAGGGCATATAAAAGTGTAGGCAAAGGGTCTGTTTGTGTTTATACAGAGGATCAAAGCCTAATTTGGCTACCCCGAAAATGAACTAAGATACGATATGAAAAAGAACTTCCAACATCAGCACTCTCGGGAAGACTCATGCCAGAAGATGATCATCAAAAAACCCCAACAAAGATCCACGCACTGCTACAGCTGTAGATGCACTCATCCCACCAGTTCCTGGACTTGCCATGGGAATGATGAAGGAGATATCTAAGCTGGCCTGTGCATACAGTAAAACAAAAATTGAACTGGATCTATACTGTTGGAACTCAACCAAGAATTAGGAGAAGTGCAAATTGTAGCACTCCAAAATCTTACAACCACAGACTATTTATCATTAAAAGAACATATGGGATATGAACAGTCCCCAGGAATGGGTTGTTCTAGTTTATCTGAATTCTCTCAGACTGTTTAAGTTCAGTCGGACAATATCCACCATATCATAGATAAGTTTTCACAAATGCCTAAGGTGCCTAACTGGTTTTCTTGGTTTCACTGGAGATGGCTGGTAATTACAGGTATGCTTTGGTTAGGTAACTATATTCCTATTATGTTAATGTGTGTGCACAATTTAATTAGTAGTTTAAAACCTATCCATGCTGAAGTTACTCTACAAGAAGATATGTCAAAGAAATAATCAATCTTCCCAGGTTTTCTTCTGCCTGCTACTTCTATAGCTTTTCTTCTTCCTACCTAATCACAACCTTTAAATAGACCTCATGCCACATGTCGAATTTACCTAGTATCATAATTCTTCCAAGTGGTAAAGGCACCTCAAGACAAATGCTGGGCATAGAAGCCACAGGGCATAAATATGCAAAGAAGTAAAAAGCTAACCTTTTCAAACAATAAGGCTTCTCTCTCACTTACCAACTTAACATTTCCCTGTATGGCCCCGGAAGATGACTGGTTAGCCAGAGATGGGTAAGATTCCTCAAGGGAGGAACAACCTAAGACAGGCACAGTCGCAGGGGGCCATCTGGTGAGAAAATGGGGAGCAGCAGAGGTGAGGCTTAGAACCTCCCCCCTCATGTTCTGAGAGAAATCTTCTGCATCCGTGGATGTTTTATTGCCCTCGTCTAGCTCGGATTAACACATAGTCTACAGGCACACACCTGATCATCTACATTTGCTCTTACAACACTAAACTCTGTTTTCTACCTTTATCTCGTATCTACCTACCACTTCAGCATTTTATTAAAAATAATAATAATAGAGAAATGTGGTATCCACATATAAATCAAGTTTAAAAATCAAATGAATATTCATATTTGAACTGTGTATAATTCATAATGCATGAACAAAACCGAAAGCTTCTGTGATGATTGCCCTTGCACTGTTCACCATGTAACTTATTCACTATGTAAGAATTTGTTCGTTATGCATCAGAAGATTGGAGACTGACGAAAATTAGGCTTGGGGTGGATTAATGATTGTGCATTGAGTATTGACCCCCCTATACAGAAATTTATTGTGGTTAATAACTATTTGATCAATAAATATGAGAGATGCCCTCACAAAAAAAAAAAAATATATATATATATATAAACACACTTCCAATTGTAAAATAAATAAGTAACCGGGATGTAATGTATAGCATAAGGAATATAGTCAAAATATTGTAACAACTTGGTATGGTGATACCTGGTACCTAGAATTATCATGTATATAAATGTTGAATCACTGTGTTGTACACCTGAAACTAATGTAATGCAATACTGTTGTCAACTACCCTTCAATAAAAAAAAAAAAAAAAAAAAGAGATATCAAGAGAAAGAGACTAATTATGAAAGAGGAAGTTGGTCAGTGCTTATCTCCTTACAATCAAAAGAGTGAAGCAGGTCAAGAACAAAGATGGAATTTGGTCAGGTGTTTCAGGTACTTGACTGAGATTGGACCTCCCCTAATGGGTCCAGATCTTGGGTCCTCTTTTCATGCTAATCATGCTGTAATGAAAATGTTACATGCCACCTAAGTAGTAATAACCAAGGCCATTTAACTACCTCTACCATAGGTGAAGCTCTATGGAGCAGTTCAGCAGAGGTTCATGCAAAAAGGGAATTTACTTTTAAAGAAGTGATGGATTTGGTTAGGAAATAAAAGGATTAAGAGTGAAACTACAAGTTCAAAACTCCTTGGCCATGACCTAGTAGTATCTTTTGCTAAAGGGATTGCAAATAAGTCTGCGTGATAATATAAATTTCTAAATTTGTGTTGCCTCACCTATTCTATCTGGTAAATCGCTACTGCTTAGAAGGAAGAACAATGCCTAAGAGATCTAAGGGTATATTTCCTGGTGGGGTTTTTTTGTATTAACTTAGGTCATTAACAAGTAGGCCTTTTTGCTGCCATTTTTTATGCTTCTCTCTGTGAATTAGGTCAGTCAATGATATCAAAATGAACACTATTTTGCTTCCACATTCTTTAAGAATTGAAATAAATAATGAATAAGATGCAAAATTTAGAAATTTTAAAAATTAACTGAAAGTATCATTTGCCATTTTTATCAGCTCTGATTAATATACTTAGAAAGAAATATTTTAAATACTATTTAGTTAATTGCCTAAACAAGACTTTTATATGTTTACATTAATGACTATGCTATTGCATTTTTAACAAAACATATGAAAGGAAAATACAATATCACATGCAAATATAGAAAAAAATATGAAATTTTCTCTAATTTGTATTTGTTCATATTACCTTAGAGGAGTCTAAGTGTAGCTCTATTGCCAATGATTATTATATCATGAATGTATTTTAGTTATTCACTTTTAAAATTTGCCCTCTTTACAAAAATTCTCATAAGTTGGTCATGGAGGTGTTAATACAGCATGGAGAATATAGCCAATGACTCTAATATCTTTTTATGTTGACAGTAACCACACTAGTTTGGGTGAGGATTTAACAATGTGGGTAACTGTTGAACCACTGGGTTGTTTACTTAATTAAATATTGTATATCAACTATACTTCAATAAAAAATAAAATAATTTGCCCTGTTTACAATGTATAGAGGTATTATAATATTAGAAGATAGGAAAGAGCAAATATTTTATAATTATCATCAACTTAATTTATGATACAATCTAAAAAAGAAAAAACATATGACTATCTCAATAAACAGGGAAAATAGTATTTTACAAAATCCATCAAGTGATCCTAAAATGTAACTCTCATCAAATAGAAACAGAAGGAAAATTCCACAAACTGATGAGAAAACATCGATGACAACAGTATAACCAACATCATATTTAATGGTGAAATATTACATGTTCTCCTCCGAGGCTCGTGAACAAGGCAAGGAAGTCCACTCAGCATTTCTATTCAACACTGTACTAAAAATTATAGACAGTGCAAGAAGGAGAAAAATAAAATAAAAAGTATCTTGACTGAAGAGAAGAAAGTAGAAAACAGTCTTTGTTTACAGGCAAAGTGATTGTCTATGTAGAAAATTCCAAAGTATAGACAAAAAACAAGCTACTAAAAGTAATAAGTGAATTCAGCAAAGTTGCACGATACAATATTATTATAAAAAAGACTCTCTATATGCTACCCATGAACTATTAGAAGCTGTATTACACAGGAACAGATGGAAATTAAAAAGCATTGATGAGAAAAATTAAAGACCAAAATAAATGGAGAGAGATACTGTAATCATAGAACTGACTTGATATCACTGAATGGTAGAAATAGATGCACAAATTCATAAACAACTGATTTCTGATCAAGATATAAGTACATATTAATGAGAATGTCTAGTTTTGTTAACAATTAATGCCAGAAAGTTATATATCCATATTAAAAAAAACTTGACTATACTTCATGCAACATTCAATAATTAACACAAAGAATTAATCTTAGCCCCAAATACAAAAATTAAAACTGCTATAAATATTCCAGAAGAAAATAGGAAAAAATTTTGTGATCTTGGTTAGGCAAACATTTCTTACAAAGGATAACAAAAGCACAGTGTATTAAATAACATAACTGATTTATTAGACTTCATCAAAATTAATAACCTCTACTTTTTGAAAGATACTGTTAAGAGATGACAAGTCAACCACAGACAAGGAGACAGTATTTCTAAATCATATACCTGATAAAGAGCTTCCACCTGTAATACAGAAAGAACTCAAAAAACATGGGAAAGAAGCATTCCTAAAATGGCAAGGCAAAGACCTCCAAACATCCATTCCCCCAGAAAAGTATTAACACTGGCAAACACTGTCAAAATCAACTTTTTCAGAACTCTGGATAGTAACCAAAGGCTTTCAACAATCTGATAAGTGTTTATTCATGAAGAACAGTTGACTGTCAGTAAGAACAGCAAAGACTGCCACATTTTAAAGCCCCTATTCACCTACACCTCTCCCAGCTCCACAGTAGCTTTGAAACCGCATTCTTGGAACAATAGCTATGAAAAACAGCAGCCTGGTAGCCATTGGAGGGGAAAGAGTAGATTTGAGACTTTGCCGAACCAAAAAAAAAATCCCCAGAGAACTGTCACTATTTGACCTGAAAATTCCTAAAAGTCTTGTTTACAGAGCTTGTCACTTTTTAGCCAGATTCAGTGAGGAAAGCCCCATCCTCAAAGTGTGTGTCAAAAAATAAATAAATAAGATAAAAAGGAGTGTCGGTTGTAGAATACTCCTGCTGCCCAATGCAGTGATGCCAGCTGAGGCAAAGAAAAATAGAGACAAAATGATAAAGGGAAAACTAGGGGAATAAAATGCCCATAGCAGGTTCTAAGGAGTTGTGATATTACTTGGAATCTAGAAAGTCATGTGTTTATGCAGGGATGTATGTGCCCAGGGAAGACCTAGAAGACCTAAATTTTTCACTCATAGCTGACCCATTGGCTGTACATAAGCTGTAAGTGAAGGCTGAGGCAAGGTTGTAAACTGCTAGAATGTGAAAGTCACATTTCAATTTACACACAGTCCCATATGCAAAAGGTGGAAGATTTATTGGCTTAAAGCATTTAAGGAAGGACCTGTCCAATCACTTGGTGACTGCAAAGGCATCAGGCAGTGACTTTAGCAGCCACAGATTACAAAGAATACAGATTTGAGAGAAGTTGTCTAAGAAAGTCACTAAACAAATAAATAGAAATAGAAATAAGAGCAACAGCAAAAAATAAAACAAAACAAAACAAATCCTAGGGAGCAGGGAGAATCTGACTTCCACTGATGCTGGTTATATTATTTAACATATCCTGTTTCAAACAAATGATGACGACATATGCAGGGAAAGAGCAAGCAGAGTTTGCCTCATACTCAGGAAGACAGAATAAAACTTGTCTCTGAGGTGGTCTAGATGTTGGATTTACTAGACGCAGATTTTTGCAATTAAAAATATGTTCAAGGAACTAAAGGAAATCATTTCTAAAGAATTAAAAGAAGGAATCAGAACAATGTCTCACCAAATAAAGAATATCAATAAAGAGATAGAAATTACAATAGGGAAAAAAACAGAAACTCTAGAATTGAAAAAAAGCATAACTGAAACAAAACAATTCAGGAGAGGGGCTAAACAGCATATCTGAGTTGGGATATAAAAGAATCAGTGAACTAGAAAATAGGTCAATTAGATTTTCCAGTCTGAGGAACAGAAAGAACAAAAGAATGAAGAAAAATGAACAGACCTGGGGACATCATCAAAGAACCAACACAAGCATACTAGGATACTAGGAATCCCAGCAGAGGAGAAAAGGGGGCAAAAGAATATAGAAATAATGGCCCCAAATTTGTCCAATACAATGAAAAACATTCATATACACATCCAGAAAGCTGAACAAACTGAGTAGGATAAACTGAAACTAACTGACACCTTTGTCCTGGTTCTCAAGTGAGAACAAAGTTTATTCCTCAGGCAGTATATCGTATGTAGGAAAAAGTGAAGCTGACTCACACAGGTGTTCTCTGGTTCTAGGGACTTATTAACTGCAAGTAAAACAAAAAGCACCAGCAAAGGAGACTATAAGAACAGACAAGTTGAGAAGCAAGAGAGATAAGTTTCATGAAAGCCAAAGAAAATACTTTCTACAAAGTGGTAAAAATTAAATGTCTTAAGTGAAATAAAATCTGTATAACCCATGGAACCGTTTATTATGGAGAAATGTGGCCCTTTTTGTAGATGCTTCCATCATGGTATTCTATGGTGGTTTATACAAAGCACCAGAAATAATGAGATGCATCTTCTCTGGCAAGGGATTTGTCTACATGTAATCTCATAATAATTGCAATTTCCTTTAAATAAATGGCTTGTCTAACTTTTACTTAAAAGTCTACAAAATAAGCAAACTGTGAGATGGTAATGGCATCATCCAGAATCTATGTTAATATGTAGAAATTAGAAACACATAACTGAATAAGAAGGACCACCCAAGTGTATGATTACTTGAAAATTACTCATAATTTGTACATTTAAAAAATGTTAGCTATAACAAGATTTCCTGTTAGAGTTCTTTAGCTCTACCTAGAATATGGTGACTGCACTCTAAAACAGGTTGTTAAATTGAACAAATTTATTGTCTGTGGAAAGCACTAAAATTTTTTTCAGTCCATGACATTTATGTACACTCTCCTCCCTATATAAACGTGTTAAACATAACCCAAAGTGTATCGCCAAATATAAAATTTCTGTTTCGCTCTATAGCTCTCCTGGGAGTAATGATATGTCTCCATTTCACTGACTCCTGTAGTGAAAAGCAAGAATGTGCTTTGTGGATATATCTGAATGAAAAGTTTGATAGTTTTAGCCCATCCTATTTAGATGGAAAAAAATAATCCTTCAGCTTTTTAGTTTTGGCCATTGTTACTAGGAACACACCAACTTCGAACTTAGAAAAAATAAAATGTTTGCAAATATCAGAAAAGAAAAAAACATAGGTCAAAAGGCACATATTTGGTGCCATGTTTGGGTAGCTCTAACCTCCTATCCTGGCAGCTTGCTCCAGAAGCACATTATACCCACCCCACATGGGATGCTAGGGTTTGTAAAAGAAAATACTATGGGAAAATGTACAAAAATAGAAAAACCTGAAAAATAAATCTCCCCTTCATTTGATTTGGTTTAGTTTTTCTCTCTGGTTAAGAAAATATTATTTTAGGAGTTTAAGATGCACAGTTAGCTGACAACACACAATGGTACCTTTTCATAGCACTATTACTTAGATGTTAATGCCATTAAAATACGTGAAACATCCTATGATTTCCAGGAAAGAGGAAGTCACTATAAAATTAAGAGTTTATTTTCTTGAACATTCTAGTACCTTAGTCTGTGTTTATACGTTTGGGATCACTTTGGACAAAAATCACTAGGCTCAACCATTAAATCTAATATCGGATCACAGATCTTTTGTATACCTGTAAATGTAAGAAGTATTTTCTGACTGGTATTGCTTTGTCTGAATTAAATCTGTTATAGAGATGTGTTAGCTCATTAAGGCCACCCAAGTGCTGTTAAAACAAAACAAAACAAAACTGCTGGATTAATGCTGGGAGACTTTGGTCCCCTTCCCTGAAAGTCATAATACACTCGTCAAATTGCTCGATTCAGATCTATTCTTACATAGAGTGAAATAAATATCCTCATATCTGTACTACCAAAGATCTCCCAGTTCTCTCCAGGGTGCCATATTCTACACATGCAAGTTCCTTAGTCTCAACCATCTTCTCCAGCTCCCTACCTGTTTCCCTACCACCATTTCCTCCAAGGCACACTGAAATCGCTATTTCCTGGACCTGCAGCTTTGCATTCTGTCCTTGCTCTTTTCATGCTTTTCCATTTTCCTGAATGCCCTTCCCAGTCCCCTACTCCATCAGAATCTTTGAAATGTATGAAATCCTTCAAGCAGAGTTAGTTTCATTCTTCTGAGTATATCTAGGACTTTTGTAAATGGCCACAAACACAGCAGACAGCAAAAACTTCCACAATTCTAGGTAACCTTAGAATAGTAAGGTGGAGGACAAGAGGCAAAGACTGATAGCTAAGAGCTCCTGTCTCCTTATTATTGTTCTATACCTAAGAAAATGTCTTAGTTGTGATGATCATCCTCAACACTCCTTGATTATTTCAAAGGAAAGAGGCTTTCCCTCAAGGTGAGAGTCTTCTTGCTGTCCCTTAGGGTAATTTTTGTCTCCACCACAGAGCTGCAGTCCAATCATCCTTAACATTGTGGTTTTTCATGCCTCAGCTTTACGACTCTTCCGAAATCAACATTTACTTAAAGTTCCTTGATCTTGCTTTGTGCTAGGTGACTGCCAGCTAGTTAATACAAGAAAGTCCCTACTAACATGTTGCTGGATATTCTTGGGTGCAATGAGACAAACACTAACAGAACCAATGACACTAAGTATTAGCAGAGGAGTTTAAAGCTTCAGGATATTTCACTTGATTGAGCTCCTTCCAGCACCCTGGAAAGGACTTTTAGCAATGTGTGCATACGGTCACATGATTTTGTAAGTTTGCAAAAGTAAGACATTTATTTTAACTGTAATAGAATATGTCTATTCCAATTTCCTCTCCATCACACTTCTCATGGAGGAAATTGTGGTCGTGGATACACTGGTTTGAGTTTATGGAATGTACTTGTGAGGTTCACAGTTAAGCTACAGCTAGCTATATCAGCGTAGACAAAACTTTCAGGAGTATTTATACCTCCTGGTGTGAGTCTCACCCACCATTGTTGCAGAGTAAGGGGTCATATGGAGAGATGAGATATTATGAGTGAGTCCTATGGAAAGAAGCACTAGAAGAATGGAGAGAAATTTAAGCTACCCACTGCACCAGGAAAGTAGAAATGCCCTTAAAAATTTATACCCTTTCACAGCTCTGACAATATCCCTAAAACTTATGTGACATTACCTATAGGGAATTAAGAACCTGAAAGTAGTTTTTCTAAACTCCAAAGAATAAAATACACATTTTGATTAACCATGAAGAAAGACTGATAGATTTCTATTCTCTGTAAAGAAAATACTTTAAAATTATTGCCACATAAATGAGTAGTGAGAAAAAAAAAATATTAAAGTATGCCAGGCAGATAATTATGTACTTTTGTGATTGTAGTTTTTATGATTTTTTAAATTTATAATGTTTGTTATTTTGTTTCTTATTCTAAATAAATAATTGCTAATTTTATAGTCTTTTTCTTAAAGTGAACTCAGCAAATAGTATAAGCTTCAGTATTCAAAAAGTAGAACTTCCCTTAAATATTGGTTGATATGATTAGGATTAAGATCATTATTTCAGTGTTGCTCTAGAGAACTTTTACATTTAAATGGACTTTCTGGAAACAATGTTTAACTCAAAGCAGTAACTAGTGCAAGGAATTTCAGGCCCAGTAATAAATCAGTAAAGGATTTGTTTTCCTAATGCAATCAATGCCTAGGGAAGAAGAAGTATATTTTTCTAGTGAATTAGTTAGTCTTCTCTGAGTCTTTCGCCAGTTGAATGACTTCTCCCACTTATATAATAAACTGAGCAACACTCTTTATGGAATTCCTTTTCAGCTTGAAAAAGGCAGCCCTTTTCCAATAAACTCAGGTAGAACAGATTGCTCCCGGGGATGAAGTGGGAAATTTCTTAGGGATCATGGGAGATTCTCAAATTCAATGGATTTTAAATTTAAATTTCAATTAAGATTTTTTAAATTAAAAGTCATTATAGTCAGGGTGTGCTAGGTTATGTTACAATAATAATCAAACTTTGGAACTTGATGGCTTGTGTTTCTTGCACAGGCAAACTCTGCGGAGAGTCTGGTGATACTGTGAGGCTGCTTCCTTCCCAGAACTGACGGAAGGATCCAGGGTGTTTCGTCTCATGGCTCTAATTCTATATATGCTCTTGAGAAATACTGGGCAAGGACATTTCATTAAAACATACATACACAAGAGACATTTCATATGAATTCATTAAATCATCTGAACTAAAATGCAAAACCATGTTTTTTATGTACAAAATAATGTTTGTAATAAACATCTCTTCCTCCCTCATCCCATTCCTGACTTTCACTCCATCTCCCAAATAAAGCTCAGGAAAGGGGTAAGACTCAGTATAGGATGGGCTGAGGTCTAGTAAATGGGAATTTTAGAGAGAAGTTAGATTTGGGATCTTTTTGGCTTGATTTTTTAAGGAGCTGAACATTTAATGAATTTGTTTTATATAAATTATAGTGTCACAGACTTCAAAATGGCCATGTCAAATCGCTATACACAAAGAAAAATAAAAGTGATTGATCTGGAACCTGTTTTATAAAGCTGATGATTGCTACTCCATCCTCTAAAAGGTGGAGCATGACTTCCCTCTCCTTAATTGCAGGTTAGACATAATGGCTTCCTCCGAAAGAAGACAGTGTGGAAAGTAGTGGGGAATATTAACTTTATAGTGGAAAAACCTGACAAATACTATCTCATCCAGGTGATTAAGGTCAACATGAATAGGGATACTTTATGTTGATAGTATGTACCCTTAATATGATGTGAAAATGGCACTTTCCTTCTTGCGGTCTCCCTTCCTACAATACATAACCAGAGTTTAATCATGAGAAAAATATCAGACAAATCCTAATGGAAGGACATTCTGCAGAAATACCTGACTAGTAATCCTCAAAACTGTCAAGGTTATAAAAAATAAGCAAAGTCTAAGAAACTGTCGCAGTCAACAGGAGCTTATGGAGACAAGAGGATTAAATTTATTGTGGCATCCTGAGTAAGATCCTAGAATTGGAAAAAATATCAAATTAAACAAGGGAATCTCAATAAAGTATGGACTTTTGCTAATAATAACATATTAATATTGGCTCATTAATTCTAACAAATGTGCCTACTAATATAAGATGTTAATAATACAGAAAAGTGAAAGGTATATGGGAACTCTGTTACTATCTTTGCAATTTTTTCTGTAATTCTAAACTTTTTTTAAGCTTATTTTTTAAAAACTACAAAAAGTAAAATCATTCCCTAATCATGTGTAGATCTTTAATTACTATTAGTATATCAAATTGTTTATTTGTTCACTGTAGTACTGTGAAACTTATATAATAAATGGTACTCAATAACCCATACAAATGTGTCTGCATATGAAAGTTAAACTCTGTCTACAATACTTACTATTAAAAGTCAGAATTAAAAATCATATAACCAGCAGTTATAGATGTATGTATAGGTAAATGGACAGATGTTAGAATGATAGAGATAGAGATGATAAATAATATAATGAGGCTTACAATAATAAATGCATCATTCTATTTTCTTAATGTCTACAAACAGTATAATTTCTATAAAAAATAAACACCTGGTAACATGTTTTCAAGAAAGAAACTTCTGGCATATTCAGTGAGTGAGACATATAGGTAAAAGTCTGAGGAGAAATGAGCTAACCAACCAACCAAATGAGTTAACAAACACACAAACTTCCATAAAGAAGAAACAGAATAAGTTTTTAATAGATTTTTTAGAATATCCTAGTAACTTCTAAAAGTTTTATTATTTCTCCATCCAATTTTAGTTAAACAGTACTATGTTTAAATTTCTAAAAGAAACCCCAATGAACTTACAAAAAATCTCATGATACACAGTAAAAAAAATAAAAGACTACAATTTACATTATTCAAGGTCTGAATTATGCCTCAAATAAAGACTTTGCAATTTTCTTACTGAAAAGATAATGAAAGATTTTTTTTGCATTGGTAATAAATTAGTTTAATTAAAGCTCTACTTACAGCCATAGCTATAATTTAGTGACAGGTTTATAATGAAAAACAAATTTAAATATTTGATGTGCTATTGTTTCTTTTCAATATACTGCACTTTGAATGTAATCCAAAAATATCACCTCTGCTAAACACAATTTCAACACTCTTAGTTGGGACTTATCTTCAGAACATGTCTCTAATTGATTTGAGTATTTTTAGTTTTAGAGAATTTTCCCCATGAAAAGTTAACTTCTGAAACTGTCTAAGTGTCCTTCAAAGTACAATTTTGCAGTAAGTCTGAGAATTGAAATAAAAATTGACAAAATATAAAGATGTGTGTGTGTGTATTTTAGATTAACTTCAAGAGTTCTGATTTTTTTAATGCAATTACCTCATAAGTGAAAGGAATTTCTCCCCAACATAACTTATTTAAAATAAATATGTTGACTTTGCTATTCATATTATTAACCACTTTTTATATGTTCTTTACATGGAGGTAGTGTTCTTGAAATATTTGGCCAAATTAATAAGGTTTTGAAAACTTACAGAAGTTTCACATTCCTATGATTTCTAGATTCCTGGTTATTTGTAAATTGATTGTGGTAAATTAACCTGACCACAGTTTTGGCCATACTGCATTTGATTGCATTTGTATTGAACCAAGCAAAGAAAGATTGATGAATCTTTAGAATGTCATAAAAGATAAAAAATGAAAAGAATTTAAAAACAGAGTTATAGGCAGAATCTTATTAATATATTAAACATAATGGAGATAGATATGCTGTAACTTAAGATATGCATTAAGTGGAATAAAGAGAATAATTTCAAAAAACAAAATACTAAATGTTAAGGAATAATGACAACACTAGCTATCTTTAAGAACATTTTTAGGTGGAGTTTATTTAATAGGAAACAACACAATTGCATAATCAATAACAAATAAACTATACATTATGTCTTAGAGATTTCATATATTCTAAGCTGTAGGGACACGTCTGATGTAATAAGAAACTATTACCAACAGGGACATCATTAGTGTCCCAAAATTAACTCAGCCTCAACTAGCCTTTTGCTTACATGCATTTTGAAATGATTAGAAACACTTGGTACTGGGGAGGATCTCCAATTTGTGTAAATCTGATTTATCAAACCAATTCAGTGTTTTAGTCCCAGTTCAACAAGAAACAAACAAACCTAAAAGAAAAACAAAAATGATTGAAGCTAGAAGAGGTCAAATATTTTTTCAAAATTCAGAAAACAGTATCAGGGACATCTATGGTAAAATGGGCTAATATAATTATGTAAAGGAGAGAAGATAGTAAAATGCAACAACTCTATATTTGAAGAAATAGCAGCTAATAGTATTTTTAAATTGACTATACACAACAAACTACAGATACAAGAAACTCTACAAACACCAATCTCAATAAAACAAAGAAAATCATACCTACAGTGTTTGAAAAACAAAGAAAAAGAATATATTTTAAAAGCTAGAAATAAAGGACATAGACTTCAAAGTAGGAACAGTAATACTGATGGCTAAAATCCCCACAGAAATTAAGATGTAGAAATGACATTTTTAATTTGTTAAAATAAAATAATTACCAATTGGGAATTTTAACCAAATTCTTGCTTGGACAAATGGAAACCAGTAGACCATACGTTAGGTTATATTAAAGAGTTCTTCAAGTAGAAGAAATGAAGAGAAACAAAATAATAATTTATAAATACATTAAACAAGTATTTTGTACAAACAATAGTGAAGTCCCTTGTCATTTAAAGTATATAAACACTTAAGGTATATGACAATAATAACATAAAACATATATTTTAGGAAATATGTTTACTTAGGTTATTCAGAAGGGAATATATGCATGAAAGTGTTCCAAGGTCCTTGAATTTAAGGAAGTGAAGAAAATACTGAATATATATCAGGTCCTAATTAGTCAAATTTTACACTGTAGTTTTCTGCTGACAATGTACACTAAAATAGGATAATATAAAGCAATTTAAAAATTTTTATAGTAAGCAAAAAGAGATAAATTTCATTGTAGATTTAAACCCAAATATGTTAGCAATTATATTTAAATGATCTAAATATTGCAATTAAAGGATAAAAGTTGTCAGTAATTTTTAAATACAACTGTTTTGGCTGAAAGTGTACACCTAAATATAAGGACACAGAAACGCTGAAGACAAAAGAAATAAATAATGCTATTAATAACCACAACAAAAACAACCCAGAAAAATACTTGTATAATTTTTGTAATTATCAAAGCTTTAAGGAGCAAACTTTTAGATATAAAAGGATAGGATCAATACTCCAAAAATATAAAACAACTATAAATTTGCATATGCCTATATCATAATTAAAATATGTATACATACACATACATACACACTGGGGTGTGTACATTATGCTGACATTAAAATGTATATAGGAATTCAAAAGCCCAATAACATGTAATAATACAATGTTGAAGAAGAACAAATCTGATGTCAAAATATATCAAAATTTATTTCTAAACTACAAAAGTAAGGCAGTTTGGTTTTAGCTCAAGCACAGACAAGTAAACCAATGAGCTAAGAACAGATATATATACAGGTACTAGATTAGGGGATGACACCACCAAGCAAAGAGGAAAGGCTAGTCTTATAGATAAAAAGTGCTAAGTTAATTGGATGTCCTTCAGGGGAAAAAAAAATGAATCCTGGTCTGTTAATTAAATGTGAAAAAATAAATTCTGAGTTGGTTGTGAATATATGTATGCAAAAATTAACACACTAGAGGAAAGTAACAGAAGAATACTTTTATGACTTTGTAGAAGACAAAGTCTTCTAAAACAAGGCATGGCAATACTAACCTTTAAAGAAAAGATCAAGGAAGTGGAGCAACTGGACTGTTTATCCACCACTGATGGAAGCATAAATCAGTACATCTACTATGGGATACTGTTTAATAATATCTCATAAAGCAGTAAATGCATAGACCCCATGACTCATGAAACAACCCCCATGGTATACACAAAAGAAATGAGTACAAATATGCACCTAAAGACATGCACATGATAATTCTTGATGAAAATATTCGAAATAGCACAAAGTTGGAAGTAATTGGATCATCAAATACAGAGGGACAGACAAATTCAAACATATTCATATATTAGAATATTAAACATCAATGGAAATAAAAAGCATGGGAACATACAACATTATGGACAAATCATTTGAGTGATAGAAACTAATAAAAGGATATATATTGTATATATATTTATAGACAAAAATTGTTACTTTTAGAGATAGACGAGATATGATGATGGAGAGGGGACACAAGGTAGTACAGGAAATTGATTGCAAAAATGGCCCAGAGTCTTATTTTAATAGAAAAAATGAATGGCTAAACTGATAGATATTGACACATGGAATACCATAGATTGGCTAAAATAAATATAGACCCAAGAGGCATTTGAAAGAAAAATACTGAGTGAAAAAAGCAGTTATAGAATGATATGGAATTTATTACTATATAGTTTTAAGTATGCAAGACTATACACTTCACTGTATATAGAAGATAAAACATGCATGGGAATTATAATCCAGAAAAGTATAGAGGAGGGAGAAATGGAATATGAGGAAGCTGAAAGGATGACAGAACATCTTAATGTATCTAATAAATTGGCAAACAATGAAAACACAGGCATACCTCATTTTATTGCATTTTGCTTTGTTGCACTTTGCAGAAACTGTTTTTTTACAAATTGAAGGTCTGGGGCAATGCTCCACCAAGCAAATCTATGGACACCATGTTTTGCAACAGCATTTGCTCACTTTCTGTCTCTGTCACATTTTGGTAATTCTCATGATATTTAAAATACTTCCCTTGCTATTATATTTGTTATGGTGATCTGTGATCAGTGATCTTTGATGTCACTATTTGTAATCAGTTTGAAGCACCAGAAACTGCAGCCATATAAGATGGTGAACTTCATCAATAAATGCTATGTGTGCTCTGACTGCTGCACCAAGTAGCCATTCTTGCATCTGTCTCCCTCTCCTCAGTTCTCCCTATTTCCTGAGACACAACAACCTTGAAATCAGGCCAGTGAATAACCCAACAGGGGCCTCAAGTGTTCAAGTGAAAGAAGAGTCACATGTCTCTCACTTTAAATCAAAGTTGAGAAATGCTTAAGCTTAGTGAAGGAAGTTGAGATAGGCAGAAACGTAGGCTCCTTGCACCAAACGGTTAGCCAAGAGGTGAATGCAAAGGAAAAGTTATTGAAAGAAATTGAAAGTGCTACTCCAGAGAACACACGAATCATAAGAAAGTGAAACAAGCTTTTTTGCTCACATGGAGAAAGTTACGGTCTCAATAGAAGATCAAACAAGTCACAACATTCCCTTAAGACAAAGCCTACCCAGAGCAAAGACCTAACTCACTTCAGTTCTAGGAAAGCTGACAGTGGTGAGGAAGCTACAGTAAAGTTGGAAGATAGCGGAGGTTGGTTTATGAGGTTTAAGGAAAGAAGACACCTCCATAACATAAAAATGCGAGGTGAAGAACAAGTGTTATAAAAGCTCCAGCAAGTTATCCAGATCTAGCTAAAACAACTAATGAAGGTGGGTACACTAAACAATAGATTTTCAATGTGGATGAAAGAGCCTTCTATTGGAAAAAGATGCCATTGAGGACTTACATGGCTAGGGAGAAGTCACTGCCTGGCTTCAAAGTTTCAAAGAACAGGTTGACTCTCTTGCTAGGGACTAATGCAGCTGGTGACTTTAAACTGAAGCCAACTTTTATTGACCATTCTGATAATCCTAGGGCCCTTAAGAATTATGCTAAATATTCTCTGCCTGAGCTCTATCGATGGAACAACAAAGCTTGGATGACAGCACATCTATTTACAACACAGTTAACTGAGTATTTTAAGCCCACTGTTGAGACCTGCTGCTCAGGGAAAAAATATTCCTTTCAAAATATGACTGCTCATTGATAATGCGGCTGATCACCCAAGAGCCCTGATGGAGGTGTACAATGAGATTAATGGTGTTTTCATGCTTGCTAACACAATATCCATTCTGCAGTCCATGGATCAAGGAGTTATTTTGACTTTCAAGTCATGTTATTTAAGAAATACATTTCCTAAGGCATATCCGTCATAATGATTCTTCTGATGAATCTGGGCAAAGTAAATTGAAAACCTTCTGGAAAGCATTCACCATTCTAGATGCCATTAAGAACACTTGTGATTCAATGTTGGAAAAGATCAAAATATCAACACTCACAGGAGTTTGGAAGACTTTGATTCCAACCCTCATGTATGACTATGAGGGGTTCAAGACCTCCAGTGGAGGAAGTAAGTGCAGATGCAGTGGAACTAGCAAGAGAACTAGAATTAGATATGGGGCCTGAAGATGTGACTGAATTACTACAATTTCAGGATGAAACTTTAAAGGATGAATAGTTGTTTCTTATGGATGGGCAAAGAATGGGGTTTCTTGATATGGAATCTACTCCTGATAAAGAGGATGTGAAGACTGTTGAAATGAGAACAAAAGATAGAATGTTATATAAGCTTAAGTTGATAAAGCAGCAGCAGAGTTTGAGAGGATGGACTCCAATTCTGAAAAAAGTTCTACATCAAACTTCACTGTTGTCTTATTTTAAGAAATTGCCACAGCCATCCAACCTTCAGCAACCACACTCACATCAGTCAGCAGCCATCAACATCAAGCAAGACCCTCCACCAGCAAAAAGATGATGACTTGGTGGAAGTTCAGAAGATGTTTAATATTTTTTAGCAAAAAAGTATTTTTGAATTAGATTATGTACATTGATTTTTTTTAAACATAATGCTATTGCACACTTAAAAGACTACAGAATCGTGTAAATATAACTTTTATAGGCATAGGGAAACTGAAAAAAATTCTTCTGGCAAACTTTATCATGATATTCATTTTATTCTGGTGGTCTGGAACCAAACGTGAAATATCTCTAGGGTATGCCTGTAATAAGATTTAATACAGCTGGGAAATGGAAATAAGTCTTTTCCATATTAATCTCCATGATTAAAGGGGATATCAGTTAAGGAAGTTAGTGTAAGAAACATCAGAAGGGTCACAGACCCAGAGTCATTCCAGTGCTAGGAGCCTTGAACATTCACCTTCTACGTGTCTGCCCCTAAGCAGCTGCAGAAAATCACCTCAGTTACAGAATATTGCTCCACATATAAATTGTTTAATTTATAATTTTGAAAGCAGGTACTACGATTTATCTCTTTATTGATGTTTCCCAGCTCCAGCTATTCAAACAGCACCTGACAGAGTTGATGATTATAAAGAAAGTGAGTGTTCTAGCCATACTTTGCCACTTCTCTTCTTTACTACAATTTTCCTCCTCATCTTAACCAATTCCCTCATTTTCCATAATTCAGTTTCTAAATCTACCCACCATTGCTTGCATCTTTTCTTTATTTCCTTATGTTTTAATGGAATTATTTCTTTCAAAGTTTAATCATTTCACTTGACTTATGGATCTTATTTCCTTGTTTTCCTGTGGATGTAAATAATTTTGTTGCATTCAAAAATCAGAAACTACCCAAACTTTAATGAATCATTTCCATTCTAAAAAAATTTTCGATTACTCCAACTCTGGAAACCAAAGTCCCATAACCACCTCTTAAATAAGTCCCTGTAACATTTCTATAAAGCTGGTTTAGTAGTGGTGAACTCTTTTATGTTTATCTGTGAAGTTCTTTATCTCTCCTTCAATTCTGAATACCTTTCTGGGTAGAGTACTCTTGGTTGAAGGTTTTTTTTTTTTTTTTCATTCAGCACTTTGAATATATCACGCCATTCCCTCTAGCCTGTGGAGTTTCTACAGGAATATAAGTTGATAACCGTGTAAGGTTTCTCTTATATATAATTTGTTGATTGCCTCTTCTCTTTGTCTTTTATCTTTGACATTTTGATCATGATGTGTCTTGGTGTGGACCTCCTTGGGTTCATCTTGTTTGGAGCTGTCTATAATTCCTGAACCTGGTACACTGTTTCCTTCCCCAGGTTAGGGAATTTGTTAGCTCTGATCTCTTCAAATAAGTTCTCTACCACTTTTTCTCTTTCTTTTTCTTCTTGGACTCCTATAATGCAGATGTTAAGGTGTTTGATGTTGTCCCAGAACTCTTAGCCCTAGCCTCATTTCTTTTCATTCTTTCTTCCTTCTGCTGTTCACTTTGAGTGCTTTCCATTATTCTATCTTCCATGTTACAGGTCTGTTCTTCTGCATCCTCTGCTGCTCCTTCTTTTCAGTGTATTTTTTATTTCATGTATTGAATTATTCATCTCTGGTTCTTTTTCAGACTCTCGATCTCTTAATTGAGGTCCACTTCATGTTTCACTATTTTTTTCTCAGGTCCAGTGAGTATCTTTATAACCATTGCTTTAAATTCTTTATCAGATAGATTTCTTAATTCTGTTTCATTTAGTTTTTTCTCTGTTTTTTTTTTCTTTCTTATTCTGTCATGTGAAGCGTATTCTTTTGTATGACTTTCTGTACTTGGTTCTTTGAATCAGTTGAAAGTGCTCACTCTTTCAGTCTTGAAGGATTGGCCCTGTGTAGTAGATTCCCCTGTGTCGATTGTGTGTGCCCTTTTGGGTTTTGTATACTGGAGACCCATTAAGTGTTAGTTCTGGGCTCCCAGGGCATGGTTCCAGAGGCATGGCCTTGGGGGCTTTGGAGCATTACTGAATGGACACCCATAAGTTCTACACTGGTGGGGGGAGGGTAATGGGCCAGTTAACAATCCAGTTAACTCCCAGATTGGCACCAGCTGAGTCCCCTGTGCTTCCTTACCTGAATGCCTGGAACCACTCTGGGGAATTTCCATATTGGGCACTGATAATGTCATGCCAGCATCTGGGATCAGGTCCTGTGCATGCACAACTTCCTCTGCAGTCCCTGCAGACTCTGGGCATCTCCTGAAATTCCCTCACTGGTACCTGCCAGTCCCACTGTGGACCAGAATCAGGTACTGTGTCAGACCAGTTCCCCTGAAGCCCCTGTGCACTCTGAGCTGCTCCAAGGAATTCCTCAGTTGGTATACATTGGGTCCCTCCCACTTATTACCAGGAGTCAGGCCCAGCATGTTCATTCTCCCATGGTGCTCTGGGGAGTTGCCTCAGTGACACCAGCCCACAGAATCTTGCACCGTCCCTGTGAGCCAGGGAACATTCAGATCCTACTAACGGGGGCTGGGCCAGTAGATAACAGCAGGCCACAAGGTGGGACTGCTGGATCACACCCAGATCCTGCTCTGTGTGGCACTAAGATGTGCAGAAGGAGAACAATCAGTCATGCTGGCTGGCTTCCCCAACCCCAATTGCTTCCCCCTGTCTCCTTGCCTAGAAGTGGACATTTGCTCTGAAACACAGTTACTTTCCCTATGGTCTAGTTGCATTTTAAGCCACAAGGCTTTTTCCAGGGGCCTCAGGGCAGGGAGTTCATGCCTGGCTCTCTTTGGGAACCCCTCCCAGGTTGCTGTGCTGGGGGTGGGGTTTCCAAGGTTACCATGTCTCTGTCTCTACTGCCATTTTTTTCTTTTTACTTGATCTCTCTTTCCCTCATTGTATAAAAGATGTTCACTTCAGTCTCCATTCTTCTTCAGAGTGAATGCTTTGTGTGTAGGTATAGACTCAGTGTGTAGGTGGGAGAAGATGGATTCAGGCTTTCTCTACTCTTCCATCTTCCTGGAAGTATCTAAAACATAATTATTTTTAAATGGGCCTCAAAGTGCTATTTAATCTGACTACAACCTACCTTCCAACTTTCATTCACCTCAAATATTTGTCACTGCTGATATCTAGGCACACCATTCTCATTTCAGTTCTTCTAATTAAAACAAAACAAAAACTCTTACCCAACTCATCACTGTGCATGTGATTTCTGCTTCCAGGAATACTGATATTCTGACTCTTCACTTATTTGGCTTTGTAAATCTTCCTATTTTTATCTTAAATGTCATTTCTTAATGAAGTTTTTGCTAATTACCTTACTGATAGGTAACTTTACTTTGTATACAAAGCATTCAAGCATTAAAAAGGAGGAGAGTAAAACAAATGGGGGTGGTATGAAGCATTCAAGTATAAAAAGGGAGTACTGCTTCATATACACTTATTTCAATTTACAGTTCTGGGTTTGGTCTGTTTTTTTACATTAAAAGGTAAAGCAACGCCCACATTTTCTTGTTCACCACTAATCACTAGCATTTGACATAGTGACTGAAATATACTAGGTATACAGTAAATATTTGTTTCATGAATAAAATATGAAAGAATGAAAAGAGATTGAATAAAGAAGATTAATAAATTCAACATAAAAGTCTTAGAAAATAAATAATGCTGTCTTATTTATGCAATGCAAATTAGGTAAAATTTTAAGTTTTTTCTTCTCTAGTGCAAAAATACCCTCATATGAACACCTAAATATCTTATCTTATCCTTATTCAGGTAGTTGCCTTAAGGACTTCGCCTGCACAGTGGTCAGATAAACATACAAATCAACAGAGTTATTATGCCATCAGTAACTTATAAGAAAATTGCAGATGTGCAACTAAAGAGCCCAAAGAGACTACCGCCCCAAGTACTCTCATTTTTGCAAACACACATAAACACACATACATACACATACACATGATAATATGATATACATAAATGACCTGGAAGAGGAAGTAAATGATAGAGCAACAGCATTCACAATCTGTTATTGACATACAATTACATGAGTGAAGCAAAACAAAGCAGACTTTTGCATAACATGGGCAAAAGAGCAAACACAGCTGGATAACTGGCACTGGATGGCAGAGGATTCACTGTAGACTCATGCAAGGTATTGCACATTTAACTGAACAAAGTAAATTATGTGTACATACTAATGGTTTCTAAATTAGCTGTAATTCTCAGAGAGTATACCCAGGTATTATTGTGAACGACTCAATGAAGATGTCACTTCAATGTTTAGATGTAGGCAGAAAGGCAGCTAAGATGTTAGGTTAGGGTAACATCACAAAACTCATCACGGAAAACATTCTGTCAGTAAATCAACCAATGATGACAGGCTACCTCAGGAATCACACTTTCCTGATGTGATACCATGTCAAAATCATCTGAAATTTCCACTTAAAATAATGTTAATGTATTTGAATTACATTACTTTTTTTATTTTTAGGAAAATATATAGATAGAGGCTGTGCATTGTTTCATGAAAACAGGATGCAAGATGAACAGGTCCCTGATGAGTTGCTAGTGTCAGAAAAAAACTTACTATATGTGAGACTGGGTAGATAATAAAGTAAGGAATAGTATTCCTAATATTCAATGAGAGGAAGAAAATCAAATGGTGAGGACAGTTGTTAAGCAAGATGTGAGTTTGATGAAGTCAGTATGAAGCAGGTAAATCCACTTCTGTGTTTTTATCTCAAGATATCTTTCTTCAATTTATTATGATTGTTTACTCATTCTGTCAATAAAGTGTGAACAAAAAATAGGCCATAAGGCTGTGTCTACATAAAGCTAAAACAACTGATGGAAAGCTAAAGAGATCCCATAGCTCCTATACTTGCTTTAATTAGAGAAATTATAAAATCATACAGTAATTATCTGCTACTGGTTCATCTCTTTTACTCCACAGTGAGTTATTCAAAAGCAAGACTCAATATTCAATAATGTATGCCTAAGCCTCCAGCCTCTGGCATTTAGTGATCAATAAATGTTAACTGGATGAATGAATTAATGAATGAGTTCACTTGCAAATGAATGAATTGGTTTCATTTGCATACCACCAAGGAAAAATTGTCACTGCTTCCTGAGGTGTGAAACTGTTTCCCCAATGTGTGAATGTAACAGCTTGGAATCAAATGACTGTTACAAATATAAATATTAAATACGAAGTATTCTGGTGACCAAATAAATTATTAAGCTTCTTTACTTGCTTTTCTTTTTTTAATCAGTATGTAACTTCCTTGAGCAATTCCATCTATAACTATGAATTGCATATCTACTCATAGATGTTATATATCCTATGGATTGCGTGAAGAGAACACATATGGCCCTGTGATCATGGATCTTAAAACAAGTTGGGAAGATTGAAAAGTCATTAAAAATGTGATAACTCTTGCCAAAAGAACAATATAGGTTAATATGCAAACATATAGCAAGATTTGTCCTAGTTAAAGAGTCAGGAAAGTTTTCTCTTAAACTCAGTATGGTGAGGAACTCAAAGATGGAAGAATAGGTAAGCAGGTTGACATAGGTAGATGGAATTTGAATGTCCTCATTTCCTTATGTGAGAAGACTAGAGCACTTACAGAAATGGAAGTCATGTAAGGGAAAAACTTTGAAAACAAAAACGTAAGTGGTTTTACTAAAGCAGGGCAGAGGCAGCTATCTGAACAACTCAGGCTTTTCAGCCACTTAGACACTTTTGACCTTATCTTTAGGATAATGGGACATTAAACATTCTGATAAGGGGAGGAATATGTTCCAGTTCATGTTTATAACAAGATTATTCTGACTACCTCATGAAAGATGGGCTCAGATAGGTACAAGACAAATTCGGAGGGTACTGCTTCCACTTAAAACTCAAGAAAGACTTATGTACAATATGAAGGGCAGATTTATCACAGTGGAATATAGGATGTATTGATTCCCAATATCAAGTACGTAGTCATTATTATGAAGCATTCTGGAAGATAGAATTAATATCATAGTCTTTTTGCATGAGATGATCAAACAGCACCTAAAAATTAGCATTCTTTATATAATGAATACAGAGTTCTACAATTTATCTCCTGATTATCATACTGCTTCCTTATGAATTTATCATTATACCGATTCATCTGTTGATTTAAACCACCAGTCGAGACAATCAGCTTATTAAAATTAGTGAAATTTTACTAACTGAAAATGTTACTTAATTGAATTAGTAAAAATTTTCACTGATTTGTCTGGTTGTTTTATTAAATTGGTACAAATCAATTAGCTACCTAGGCCTCTTGGGTATTTTTCTTTTATTGGTTTGTTTTGTTTCATTTTGACAAAGACTTCAAATGGTTATGCTTTGTATACTAGGAAGTAAAAATTAATATGTGAAATGTGAAATGTGTCCCTATTCCTAGCCACATGAACCAGAAAACATTGGGGCAAAAAGAAGCCCAGTTTTCCCTTCCTGTTGCATCCTTTCCTGCCATTCTTCTACACACTGATATTTTCCACTATTTCAATACCCTCAATTATGGTAATGGCTACCAGGAATGTAAATGTATAGTAAAACATATTATTTGCTTTCCATTATAGATACAATAACAGATTTCCTTCATAGATAGAGGGAGGCATATTACTTTTGAAAAGTAAGCATTGCCCTGTTCCCTTATGAATAAAAATATGCTGTAGTAGTAGGCTGCCAAGAGTCACACAATATTTCCTTAGTATTAGAGGCAAAGTTTCATTTTTGATAATGTACTTGGAAAGATAAAATGCATCAGAAAACTCTGTTCACTAAATTTATCATTCACAATGTTGGCCTATCATAGTTAGTAACATAATTCATAGACTGATTAAGTGCAAAGTGAATGAATCATGTAACTAAATATTTTTAAGGCAGTGCATGAATGATAGAATTAATCAATAATGCACCCAAACTGACTTTATTAGCTATTAGCACACTATTCTTTATTTTGGCAAATGGTCGAAAATCCATACTTGGAGTTCATTCAGAATCAGAGCTCTAAAGGCCAATTCTAGGCATAATTGTGAAGATGCAAGTGTTTCTTTATAAGTCTCCAACCTTCCTATTAATTTTCTGAATCCTCTAAGCCCTTTCCACCTGACACTTAAATCCCTCGGACATAATTTTAAACAGACCAATAGAAGTTAACTTTTCTTTTTTCAGGAAAACGTGTGCCTTTCTTTTCCTTTTATAAAACTAGTGATGAAAACGCTTTCTAAAAACTCATCTGTTATTTGCAATTATACTGAAGGTTCATCCTCAAAGGCACCCACTAAAGTTGAGGAGCAATTAAAACACAGTGAAAGGCTGAAGAGGCGGTGAGGAGTATCAGAATTGTCTTGCTCATAACCCTTATTGCAGTACTAAGACCTAGCGGTCTTCTTCCAGTTAATATCTGGACTGCTTTGTCTGTGATTTAAATCAAGTCTTCTGAAATATCAAGTCACCTTATTCTGCCTTTTAAAAAATGTCATCTGCGCTGCCAGTTCTTGTAAATAAAGAGTCACGAATGTCTGCAGGAGACAGGCTCATCTACTACCACCATGCTTTTAAAGAGAGAAAAAAATTCAGAAGCATTTATTTCAAACTATATAATTCTATTTGCTCATCAACATTTGGCCAATTTCCACATTTCTAGAGCAAGAGATAAATTTATGTCAAACAGGAAACAAATTGGAATAAAGCAAAAACAAGCAAACAAACCCCAGTGATCCTTGTTCCTGCCATGTTCAGAAAACTGCCATATGCAAGAGGGGAGAGACTTGCCTTCCAGGCCCCCTTGCACGTGTGATCTAAGGCAGGAAAGGTATCCCACAGCTGGAAATTCTCCCAGCCACCATCACAATTCCGCAGAGTTAGTGGGTTTGTATTTACTGCATCCTTCAACCCTCCAAACTCACTAGGCTTACTGCTTTGCTTATTGCCTGACTGCACTGCAAGAACTTAGAGCCAGGCATCTTTGACCAGACTCAAATCAAAAGCATGACCTTGACTATCATTCTTAAGTATGATATAATTTGTTATCTGTGAGGCTGTAATGTCAATCATAGGCAAAATTATGACATAAATTAACGTTGACTTGATGTCTTACCAATGATCCTCATACCACTTCTTGATTTCCTAAAACCCTCCATGGTGGAGGCTATACTGGTGTGGTCCTCCTTGTACAGTTAAAATAAGTCATTTAGCATAATTGAAATTACTCAATAATAATCATCCTAATATACTGGTGTTTATATCCTTGCTCTTTTAATATAAGCAAGAGTTGAATAGATTATTATTAATGGCTATAGTACTGACACCACAATACTGATTATTCCCTATACATACAAAATTTAGTTTTTTAATAGATATCTTATATATTTTGCTATACACATAGGAGTGTGATGAACATCTTTGTGCATTTTGATTTATTTCTTAGGATACAATCTTCAAGTTAGAGTTATAGAACAAAAAAGAATGAGTATATTTGAACTTATATCCAAAAATTGTGCCCTTGGATAGGTAGTATATGAAAAACAAATTTTAATTGCTATTTGAACAATATTATATTCCTACAAATAAAATCACTATCATACCTTAGCCCAAATGAAAAACACAAATCTTAAGGATTGTTGGTATGTTTGCATATCAATGAACAATCTTGACATAAATTCAACACATTTCAAATTTCCTTTAGTTATGCATAGAGAATGCTGACTATACCTAACTAAAGTCTCTGACTACTATGTATTTCTAGGCCAGGAAACCAATGAATTCAGTGATTATGGGGTGGTATGATTACAGTTTAACTGTAATTAAGTTGTAAATTCCCCTGCTATGAAAATATTGCTTGGACTACATTACCAGTTTGGAGTTTCTTGAATTGAAGAACTTGTAAAGATACTGATGCCGTGCCTATCGTGGCTCAGAAATCTTGATTTAATTATTCTGGGACAGGGACATATGTAGATTTGGGATTTTTTCTTCAGAGGTATCCATGTGATTATATTTTTCAGCCATAGTTGAAAATTTCTGCTTTAGATTAAGAAAGCTCTGTGTGTGTAAAAGTATATGCTGAAGCAAACAAGCACATGTGAAGGTATAGGAACTGATGATTCAGGGACCTTATACACAATTCCTGGCTATACATCTGATGGATTTCTCTAAAAAAGAGATAGAAAGAGAACTGGAAAGCTTCAGAGAAAGAAAACAAAACTGATAGTAGGAGTTGTGAGGATGACATGTGGTTAATAGACAGTATCTGATTTCCAGGACCAGTTGCGATATTTTTGTCTTATTAGGGTTACTGCTGGCCATAGTTACCAGAGAGTACAGGATACTATTCCCTGAGAAGAATAACTCACATATTTCACAAATTCAAAACTTGTTTTGGTGTATAAGGAAATGCTTGATCACAAAAGTGTTAAGACTGGCTATATATCAGCATTACTTTACTCAAAATGACAGAAATAAAGCAAAATGTAGAGTAATTGAAATGACCATAAAGTCTAGTCCAATTTTTCATAAATAGTACAGAAAATCTGGAGAGCCAGAAATCATTTTGAATATGGATAATGGTAATCTGAAGAGCTCAAAAAAGAAGAGCTCAAAAAAGAAAAGTGGGAGAATGCAGTTGAAAATCTTTTCCTTTTGGAATTTTTGCTGAGGGCTCCTGGCAGCAGTTATTGCTTTAAATTAAGAGATTGGGAGGTAATAAAACTCAGCCTGGAGTAATGCAGCAATCCACCGTGTTTAGGTGAGCCCAGTGTCTCTGATATGCTTTGGTGTTTACTCTCAGGGGTACAGGGAAAGGGTTCTGGGCCGTGTTCGTGTCTCTCTCTAAAATCAGCATGCAGCAGACCAGTCTCAAAGTACTAGAGTACTAGGTACACAAGGCACAATATCAAGGACAAATAGTACTGAGAAAAGCTTGCATAATTTCCTCTAGAGTTATTTTTGAATAGAAATTTCAAAGGTTTATGCCATATTCCTCCAGAGCTTACAATATTAATAGAAGTAAACATTTCTACAACTCCAAGCTTGTGTGGTATCACTGTGCATATACACATGTCATTTAGTGGATGCACAGGATGGATGAGGTGGGCAAGAGGAGTCAGTGTAAAAGAGCCAAAGAATCAAATAACTCAATTTACACAATGATCTATTTAAGATCATTTGAAATATAAGTAGCTATGGAAAACTCATTTGTGATCATCAACATTTATTCAATACACTTTGCACTTGAAAACTATGCTTAATGAACCTAATATATGTAATTGGAAATGTGAATTTCTACTCCCAGATCTTTTCTGTTAAAAAAGCTATTTAGCTATATGAACTAAGTGCAAAGCCTGATAGAATCTTTTTGATTCTGTGTAATGTTATGACATACAAAACACACACGCACACACAAAATGACCTATATGATCCAGTCCTTAACTCTATATTTCTCTGAACTGATTCAGATGAGCAACAGCTGCCAAATTATACCTTATATATGACCTGTCTCCTATGTAACATGCACAGGATAAACATATACAGCATCTTAAGTCAATATTTTTTATCTATTTTACTAATGGCCCACAAAGTGCAGGGAAAAATATTTCAAGTCCATAGTGGGATGGAGTGACAACATCGAAGCAAAGTGGAGAATGATATGTAGGGGAATTTCTGCAATAAGAGCATCCAATTCCATCTTTGTAAGTTGCCTGATTTATTCAAATGATGTTGCTTGTATTCCATTTAATCTTTTGGATGTTAAGCTTAAAATATTCTTTTTGTTTAGAAATAAATTGCGATGTATTATATACTGTTGGAGACATGTCTTTTACTTTATCATGTGAAATTTTATGATCATTTATGAGACTATATTGGAGAGTACTTTAGAAATATTATATTTGTGACATTAATGGTCTTAGTTCTGATTCACCATTAAGATGTCAGAATGATCCTTTGCTACTTTGATAGTCTAAATCAGGCATTGACAAATTTTTCAGTAAAAGATAAGATTTTTGGCTTTGGGAGCTAAACAATATCTGTAGCAACTACTCAACTCTGCCAGTGTGGCATGAAAGCAGCCATAGATAATACATAAATGAATGAGCATGTGTTTCGGAAAAACTCTTATTCACAAAAAGAAGGCGTAAGCTGTATTTGACCCAAGGGCTGTAGCTTATTATCTGTTTTAGGGCAACAGTCCTCTGCATGGTGACTCACTGACCCAGGCTACTTCAACTGATGTCACCCCTCTCAAGTGAGACCACTCTATTTGCTGTCATTGAGGAACAGATGGCCAGATCAGGATACTTCAGCTTTTATAAGCTTTGTTCTGGACGTGTCACGTGTCCTTTCTACCCACAGTCCACTGACCGGCGTACTCACATGGCCTTATATAATGGTTAAGAGGCTGGGGAATTGGAGAAGAGTAGGATGGTAAGTGAGCATACTGTCTTTGCCACATTCAAAATTATAGGTAGTAATTAGCAGAGAGAGAAGTATAGAGAGTGATTAACAAATATAAGTTTGTAATAAAAGCAACAAGTTGGCTAAATAGCTTCTAAGAAATAGATATCATGTGATTTATTTTGCATTGTGCTTTCAATAATACAGACTGTTATAAGCTTTCCAAGGCTGTAGGATAGTTGAAAAAATGAAGAGAATGCACAAGCAGGAGACACTTTTTTGATTTGCAGTTAGAAAGAGCATTATGCAAAATGTATATTAAAGGAAATAGCATTTGCCTTATTTTGATGAAAATGTTATATCTAAAAGATGAAAGAAGATTAAATACAGATCAAAGACCTGTGATTATGGACACTCCCGTACAAAGCAGTGATCATCTTAACCACCCCACCACGCTGCTGTGAGAAAAAGAAGAGTGAGGGACACACGGGGGGAAGGCCAGCACAACTAGGCTGATCAAAGAGTAGGTCCACAGCACACCAACACAATAGAGTAAGCTTCTACACGGCCAAAGCTGCTTTTAATTATTCTTTAATGAAATTTTAAATTAACATCTAAACTAAGATATATATAATATATATCAGAAATAACATATATATTACATGTAAATATATATGTGCATGTACGTATATGTGTGTTTGTATATATATAAATAGTGCTACTTACTGTGTATATTAGCTTTTCAGTAGGATATGTAGATGACATAGCTATAGGTATAGATGCTGTAGATACAAAGATATTGGGTGCTATTTACTACATTGCAATAATGCTGCTGCCAAATACTAAATGTTAAGATTCAGCAGCATTTTAAGTTTTATATAATCCATATATCTCTTCAGCCTTTTCATTTTTAGAGCCAACAACAGAGCCATAACTATCTTCCTTCTGATAATTTGAAATATACTTTCATAAAGTCCTGGGCACATGTCTGGTGACTTCCAGGCTTCATTTCTTTGGTTTTAATACACTCAAAAATGACATGGTTACTTATTCCCAAAGATCATTTTGCTTCCATTCCCAATGTTCTTTACTCATCATAATAGTGTCCAGAGTTGCAATTCCCCATATTGATTCCTCTACATTTTTCATGATGAAATATTTAATAAGGCAAGTCAAGAATTTATCAGATGTTCTGTTTTTAGCAGAACAAAATTTCTAACTGATAAAGTCCTCCATCATTACTAATACTGACACTGTGCCTGCTTTATGATATGCATTAGGGAAGCATCTTGAATACTGTTGGGCCTAGAAACTAGAATTTTTATTTCTGCTTCTCTCATCTTTTATTCTCTCCCAAAAGGTTTCAATGGTAATCCCACTTTCCTCTTTGCAAATTTTTTTTCAAGAATACATCTCTTTGACATATAGTCTAAAGTTGCAGAAAAACCAACAGCTTCAGAATCAGACAGGCCCAGGTCCACATTACAGGCAGCTTTTGACAAGGCATATTGAGCTATTCTTTATCTAAGATCAAAGTGATAAGTTTAATATAAGAGATTTACAAATTTATTTATGTATTTATCTCCAATAACTTGAAGTTTTGTCTCCTTTTTTGAGTTGAAGAGTTTATTGTTAAATATATTCATTAAAGAAACATTTTAATTCTTTTAACTTCCCTAGCTTAATAAAGTTCTAGGTGTATTTTGTTATCAATTTTTTTGGAGAAGCTAACATGTTAAAAAAAAAATCCTAAGCTTCAATTCTCCCATTTTTGGAATAAGAATGAAAGACAATTGTTAACTTCTCTTTGGGGAAAATAATGAAAGGTGAATTGCATATGGTTCTAGCTCACAATCTAAGCAATTTATATTTTTAATGTTTTTAGAAAAAATTTTCAAGTGCATATCTCCATCATGCAACAATAAAAATTATAAAATTAGAAACAAAATTTAACCACAACCCAATAACTTCCAGATTTTTTTCATATTTTATCCCTGAACAATTACTTATGAGACTTCAGCTGAAGATTATGCAATCTAATGATAATTTAAAGTCAAATAGCACATAACATCTAAAATCCATTCACAGGAAAGTATTATCTTCTGTCTGTTGTTGCATAACTCTCAATAATGTAAAAGGTAGTTATTTGTATATCACAAATAAAGTAGGCCTTTTAGCGTTGGCTAATGCAGAGTCGAATGGCCATTAACCATTCATTTTTTGTGATGGAGGGATTGCATTTACACAACTTGTAGGATTTTTATTCACCCATTTGTCAAGTTTACTTCTCTAGGGTTGTCACAGTTTTTCTTAGTTATCATCATTTGAAAAGTTGCTGTGGTATAAGTTCATTAAATGTAGTGTGGTCAAATGAACCACATATAGTAGAGACAGATGGAAATTCATCAAACAAGATTTGTGCAAAAATATGGCCCTGTGCAGTCAGATGACACTGTGGATACTTGGTTATTAGGTCTCTGGTTTTTCTCCACAGGAATTACTTTCCAGTTTCTTAAAACAGAGATGTCTTAGCCTTGGGAAGGCAGTAGCAGGCCTTCATCAAAGTATAAAATATTCTTATTGTACTGGACTTATACTATTAATATTTTCCTTATTGGATGATGCTAATTAAGACCTATTACATACTCTTGATGAGTTTCATATGGTGTCCTCCCTACCTACTTGAGTCTATAGTTTTGTTTTGATTTTTTTTGTTCTTGTACATGATGGACATTATTGTTTCTAGAACTGTTCAAAGAATAATAGTTTCATTGTTATTTACAAATTTGATCAGTTCTCTTCAAAGTAATACTAATCAGTCCTAGAATTTGAACATAAAAGGAGACCTTGCTGTACAGAAGACAGAAAAAAACAAGAGACTTTATTGATTAGAATTAAATTCTATAGAAAGATTCTAAATGGAGCTACAATGAAAAGAAGAAAAAGATGACTAGGTCTGCAATGAGATGTCACGTCACACCACTGAGAATGGCCACTATCCAAAAGACAAGAAATGTGTTGGTGAGGATGTGGATAAAAGTGGATACACTGTGGGTGGGAATGTAAATTGGTGCAGCTGCTGCTCAAAGCAGTATGGAGGTTCCTCACAAAACTAAAAGCAGAAATACAGTTTGACCCAGCAATTCCACTTCTAGGAATTTACCCAAAGAAAACAAAATCCCTGATTCAAAAAGATACATGCACCCCTGTGTTTACTGCTGCATTATTTAAAATAACTAAGATATGGAAGCAGTCAAAGTGTCCATCAACAGATGAATGGATATAGAAGAGGTAGTACATACCTACAACTAAGGATTATTCAGCTATATAAAAAGAAATCCTGCCATTTGCAATGACATGGATGGACCTGGAAGGTATCATGCTCGGTGAAAAATAAGCCAGGCAGAGAAAAACTAATACCACATGATTTCACTTACATGTGGAATTGAAAAACAAAGCAAAACAGAAGGAACAAAACAGGAATAGGCTCATAGCCACTGAAAAGTGACTGGTGGTTACCATGGCGGGGGGAGTTAGGGTGGGTGGGTACGGAGGGTGAAGGGGATAAAGGAGCCCGAAAATTCTCAAACATAATGTAAGTTGGACATAGGGATGGTAGTTCTTATCATAGGATTCTTCACAGCATGAAGAACACAGCCAATGATTCTGTGACATCTTTCTATGTTGACAGGTAATAACTGCATTAGTAGGGGTGAGGATTTAGTAATATGGGTAATTGGTGAACCACTGTGTTGTATACTTGAAACTAATATAAAATTATATAACAACTATACTTCCATAAAAAAAGATAAACAGAAACAATTAGAAGTGAAAAAGACTAGGTGTGCAAGATTCTTAATAACCTGGGTGAATTTTTAACCATCTCTAATATTACCTAAGTAACATATGTTTACTAGTGAAAATTATTTTTAAAAATGAAGGGGCAGGGGTATTGCAAATTGCAGCAATAGGCAAACCTTATATTATATTACAGATCCAGTATAGGAAATGTTTATTTCTCAGTCACTTAAAGTCCAAAATTGGGTTTCACTGTTCACAGCGGACTCCTTTCCCACAGTGCTCCAATCAGGCGTTTCCCTTCTTACAGCCCTGCCAGCTTCAGCCCAGGAGGGCACAAGAGACTACAAGTGGGTAAGTCTCCAGGGCCGGACTGCAGAGTAGCTGAGAGAGGCCCCTCACTGGGCTGATACCAATGGCTGGAGCTTAGACGTAAGGCCACGCCTAGCTACAGAGATGTCTTGAAAATGTCATGTGGCCGTGTGCCCAAGAAAAACAAAAGAAAATGATAGGATGATGGGCCAGCAGATTCTAACATGCCAACAAACACAAAAACACATAGATGTGCACACACACACACACCCTCCTATTTCAACCACTCAAACAAGAAAAAACACATCAATCTGTACACGCCTTTCCTGACTTAAAATGATAGCATCACATATACAAATGTATAAGAGAATGGGTATAACTTGTTAACTTAGGGTTACTTATTAACTTAGAAAAACAGAGACATTGAACATTTTCATCAATAGAGGTAGACTTCAACATCATTTATATCCATTCTATAGAATACTATGTAGATGTGAAAAGAATGAAGTGGAGGTAAGTGTGTACTCGTTTAAACTGATGCCCATGATAGACTAATTACTAAAAACACCTAACTACAGAAAAAAGTGTTAGTTGTAAATAAAACTGGGTGCATTTATTAATATGTGAACATATGTACAGAGCACAAAAGTTTGGGCCCATGTGTGATAATCTGATGCTGAAGTTAAGGAGAGCAATGGTGCAGACTTTTACTTTATACATTTCTGTACTGTGGAACTTTGTTTTTGCTTTTCTTAAAAAACATCCTATATTGCTTGTGTAATGACAAAACATACCCATTTGATTACAAAAAGAACTTCCAACACAACAGAGGAGGAACTGGGTTAATATCTTGATACATAACTTGAAACTCTCATATATAAATTGCCTGATAGGCCTCCAATTGCAAGATAGAGCTAATAAATGTGGTTTCCACAGGCACGTCTCAGGTGTCATGTGGGGAGACCTCTCTTAAATCTGGGCCCCAAGTCTCGAACGCTGAGAGAGTCCCAGAACTCTTTTTCTTGGAGTGGTGCTACTTCTCCATATATTATTATCAGAAAATTTCTTAAAATCACTTTACGGTTAATTACTCCTACTGTTAGAAACAAGTAGTATACACTTCTAGCAAAACCTCAGATGATTATTTCACAGAGGCAAATCAAAGAATCTTTAGGACAGATCACATTTAACAAATTTGAAAGTCAGAGAATCAGGCTTGATTGAGTTGTTTTGCCACCACTTGGACACCTGTTTTCTTATCTGAAAAGTGGTACATTTGTTTTCTGCTCTTCAAAATGGAGACAATGGTATCTTCTACTTCAAATGGGGTGTTTGAGGATTGAATGAGACATTGCTTCAAAAACATTTAGTGAAGTAGCAATTGGTGGTATGTTAGTTGATATTATTTTTGTGGCTGCAGTGGTTATCTGAAGATCCCCGAGAATCAGCCTGCCTTGGCCCCTAGGAGATAAGTAGCCTGAGTCAGCAGAGGAAGGGCTCCAGACATTTTCCTGCTTCACAAAAGGGCTACCGTGCTTTAAGCTCTGCCTGCTGCTGTTGGAGAACATCTGTTGTGCTCTTCAGCATAGTTCCATCGCCCCATAAACATAAACATTTACTGGGATGCTGCTCTGTGCTAGGGCCTTTGCACCTTGGGATTTAAAGATGAATTAAGAGTTTTGTGGATGAGTTTCTGCAGACTATTTGAATGCCTGGTAAAGGTTCTCGGGGCTAAGCAGAGCAGCAGCTTTCTGAAACAAGAAGCAATCAGAGCAGCTTTCTCTGAGCTAGGAGTACTCCACCTTTGACCTCACAAACCCTTCTGCAGTCTCCCACAGTCCCTTTCTTCTTGCTCAGGGGCACAGATGGGAGCACCACTGTACAGAATTGGTTCTCTCAGATTTGTGCCGTTGGCTCACATTCACACACCACACACATACACACACACACACACACAAACACACACCAGCTCTCAGAGGCTATCTAGTGTGGCTCAGTCACCATATGTCTGTTGTGTTATGGGCTCAATGAATGATGAAATGCCTTTTAGGTGGTCTGAGCAGTGTAGATGGTCTCTTCCCATCAGTGTTATTGTATTACAGGTAAACTCAAAAATGAACAGTAACAGCCCCATGGCCCGGCGTTTTTGCCCCATTTATATTAACTTGTGAATTTACATATTTGGTTCTGTGGGTCAAGGAGGAAAAAAGGAGAAAAAAAAACAAGACAATTGCAAAATCATTTCAACTGTATGTGATGAAAATACGGAGAAGCAGCAGACATTCAATATTCAGGTCAGTTTAGATGTTAGTGTGACTGGCATATCAAAATCTAATCTTAATTAAAGCCTTGGTATGATTAAACAGTACAGAGAAGAAAGTAAAACAAGGGAATAACCAGTCTTCCTAAGAATCAAATAATTTTCAAATACATTTTATCTAACTACTTATACATATTAAATGCAAAAAATGTAAGACTATGGCATATGAAAGTAAGATCGTACATTTCATGAATAAAAAGGGTAACCTGGCATGAGTCCAGAAATGGGGAAATATTTATCAGGTAGTTTTGTCTTCCTCTTTTATAATTAATTCACAATTAGACGTGTAATTATAATTCAGAGACGGGCAAAATACATTCAATGGTTTTAACCATTGATAGATTTGTAAACAAAAGCAGCTGGACTGGAATTTCTTCAAGGAAATATTTACATGCCAACAGTTTATCAAACTGAAAGTCTGCTGATAAATCTACACATGGGCATATTAACGATAGTGCAACAATGATTCATTCAGTGCCTCCTACCAGTTTCGCAAGGCACCAGATGTAAAATAGAATTTGGATACAAAAGGGGAAAAGGTCTCTGTGTTTTTAAACCTGTAGCACCTTTCAGAGGAAACCACCATTAATTTGGCTATTATCCCTCATTCTTTAAGCTACTTCATATTAAAATGTTTCTTGAGGAATTAAACCAAACCATTGGACTTCGGAGTTCCAGAATCCCAAGAAACACTTTGTTCTAAATGTCTAATACACTATCACTTTATTTTAACAAGCCAATAATGCAAATGACTACAGAGTATCCTAGTCCAGCAATCGCAGTTTCAATCCTTTTCATTTTTTTTCCACCAAGCAGCTGAAAGAATTGAGGTGAACTGATCTTCCTCCCCACCACGGGGAAGACAGAGAAGGATGGAAAGAAGCCAGGAGGAGAAAGATACTTTCAGGAAAATTCGAGAAATGAATAATCTTACTAACAGTAAACATAGAAATGTGCTTGGCAGCATGGTAGAATGTAAATAATAAAAATCTAGTTTACAGAGACACGTGGCTTAAATCCTTCTTTTTCTGGGTTCCTAATATCTGTGGGGTCCGGATCCCCCAGTGTACAAGACTACACTAGATTTTTTGAGTCACAGTAACAGGCACTGAGCTAAGCATGCTTTTATTTTACCTTCTTATTCACTCTGGCAATATCATCATCTCCAATTTACAACAAGGAAAGCAAGGCACCACAAAATCTCCCAATGTGCTCAATTCTCCAATCCAATAATAAATAACAGAATGGTGACTCGAAACTAGCCCATGCACTTGGACACTAATCTGCTGCAGAAGTTCATTCTCAGAGGAGAAACACAATATTCTGGTTACTAGAATCAGGAAACGATACTGCTTTTGGAATATGCATGCAATGTTCACCTGAAGTTGAATAACTGAGTAAGAGACGTGTTGAATCTTGTACTTTCCTAGCTTATGCATGAGATTGGTTCTTGATCTTAGAGAAAAGCTAAACAAAAAGATAATGGTTATATATTCCAAGATCAAAAAATAGAGTATAACTGTGAAAGGGAGTCAGGAAGAGCATTTTTAAATAGCTCCGCCAGAATTAATGAAGAAAAATAATTTGTTTAATGTGTCTAAAAGAAGGCTTCCAGCAGTAAACAATGATAACAAAAGACTAAAGCTGTCTCAAAACATAAGCACACTTTTAAGACAAGTACCAAACAACACAGGTATGGTTCTGTGGCTCAGTGATGTCATTAAGGGCCCAAACTTTTTCTCTCTCTGTTCTGGCATCCTAGTGTGTTAGATTTTTGACCTAATGACTTTTACCGTACAGTTGCAATATGGCTAGTGTACCTCCAGACTTCCACAAAAAGAAACATGAGATATGAGGCAAAATATTTTCTTCCCATGAATATTTGTCAGATTGTTTTGGATAAGGAACCACAGGAAGCAGATTCCTCCTGTCTCACTGGCCAGGACTCTATCACATATCCACACCCTGGACTACAGTTTGGCTAAGGGAAATGGAATTCTCAGAAAATATATGTGATTATTCCTTAGATATAATAATGGAGCTTGGCAAGAATCTTCTCTTCCATTAGACTAAGGGATTTCTATTTGCCATCTACTTAAAGAAAGTTTCCATTGCAGAAACTGAGGACTAGAATGGCTGCCTGACAGCCAATGAGCAGTGACTGCCGCACATAGTAAATATGCATCTAAAGCAATTATCCACCTGAGATGATTCTTTTAATAAGATAAAAAATATCAGTAATGTCTAAGAGGTGTATCTCAAGCCCTGAAAAAAGTATTATGATGTGTATTTAATTTCAAAGCTAAAACATTAACCAAAGTGTGGTAATTTTGTCTCATCAGCTTCAAATAAATCAATGACAGTAGTAATTAGAGATGGTGTGAATCGTTCATTTTCTTTGTGAATTGTTCATACTTGTAACTCAATAGAGAAAAAATAGAAAACAACAATAATAATAACATTTTATTAGGCATGCTAAAGTAGCAAACCAGTGGCATGGATAATTGAAAATAGTGGGTTATATGCATAATGATGAACTACTTAGGTTATTTCCCCTACCACAGATCATTTTACATTCCCAAAGCATATTACCACCTATTTATTCAAGGACGTAGTCACTAAGTATCTTGGGTGGAAAGTTATATAAATCTAAATCAGAAAATTTCCCACAGTTAAAATATAATGAGAATATAAAATTCACTATAAAGATAAATAAATATATATATTATCAAAAGTGTCCTGATTGAGCAATGTCAATGAATGCAGTTTGGGAATGATAGAGAATTTTGGAGAAGCTTGAAAAAATTGGAAATATGTATACCCTTATCCATTATTTGACTTAAACTTAGAAAGGCATTTTCTTTGGCTAGCCTCCTAAGGGCTCAGGCTATTTTTTTCTTCCAAATTATGCTTTATTATAAGTTATAAGAGTCCAATCCTTTCTGGAATAGGCTCACAAGCACACAGATTACAAATCAAAAGTGTAAATATGTCAATATTGCATGTACAACTATCATTGCCTTTTGTTTTACATGCCTTCTTTAAGACTTGCCCCTATGTGTAACAGCGGTGGTGTTGGTATTTGATGTCTATTTGAATTCCTTCAGAGGACTCTATTTTAGTCTTCTGCTTTTGTTTTTAACGACAGATGTAGTTCTCCTTTCCTAGTCTCTCTAGTATTGTCTATATGACACTGTACATTCTATGGGACTGGAACTGTCTTCTCAGTTATCTTTCCCAATCACTTTATTCAAGAGCATTCACAAACATGAGAATCATAGTACAAATGGCTCCCATATCTACTGTTAGGTAGAATTCAGTGATAAACTTTGTTCTTTGTGCATTATCCCCCTTTCTAAAAAAAATCCTATTTATAAACTGCTACATGGACAAAAATATATAAGAAATAAGCCAAAAAGCAAAAATAGACCCATTGATAGACATTTCAGATACAAGAAAATGGACCTTTTTTCCCTCCTATTCTGCCATTTGGATTTTTGTTGCTCTGAGATACATAGTTTGCCAAATAACTGCAGAAGAATACCTACATGGCACCTATTTGTTCTAAGAGGAGCCATCATAATATATTACTTAAATCCAAACGTTTTGGAGATTGAAAAGGGGTGTTATTTGTAAATGCTGTAGTTAAACTGGCAGAAACTGGGCACCAGCAGGACACATAATCACTCAAGAGATAAAACTGAAGCACCTGTTTCTTCTGTACTTGTTCACTAGATTCCTTTTTATTTAGTTTAGAAAGCGAAATAGAATTGGAAAAATAGTTTCATAAATTAACTTCTCGATAAATATCCATAGAGATCATGTGAAATGAAAGGGAAATTAAAAGATGACAATTCTTACAACTTGGTACAAAAAGAGAAAGTGAGGGGAAAACACAAACCTTTAAATAGGATAACTTCAAGCAGCAGCACAAATGCAAGACCAAAGGCCTCTTAAAGTGTCCCTTGGCAACAATGTTCTTATTTGCCAGAGGGCAGTTTACCTTGGACAAATGCTTTCTCATTTCAGTAAATCTACCTCAACAATTTATGCAGGATTTAAAGAAAAGGATTAGGAAGAAAATTACTTTGATCTGATCAAAAAATAAATCAATGCAAACACACTTTTGTTTCATTTCTGATTGATAGAGAGGAGCAAAACAGTATTCCATTTGGTAGACTCCAACTAATAAAATACATTGAATCTAGGAAATAAACTGTTCATGGTTGTGAAGACATAACTACATGGTCTTAACAATACACTAATGTCAAAAATATGTTATGATTGCTCATTTCAAAGGGCATGAGAGAGCTACAATGTTATAAAATGTTTCATAAGAATAAGGTAAGATTGACCCCCTTTGGTATAACTCACTACTCAAACTCGCATATCCTTTAGTATTCCCCGAGTTCAATATGTAGCGTTTATGATACCCAACCTGCTCACAGTTCTCTCTGCAAACACTGTCTAAGGGAGACTTACCTGCCAGTCACCAGACATTGTCTATTTCCCTCTCCAAAATAGGACCCCCAGCTTCTAATTTAATCAGTCTTTAGATTAGTATGTCCAGTGAAGAAATACAGTAAAAGCAAGATAAATTATTCTATTTTCAAGGATCTTATTCTCTGATTTAGGATACAAAATTTGTATAAGTTAAATAATTGAAACTGAGTTAAGAGCTTAACTCTATAGAAATCACCCCTTGGTTCTGGGAAAGGTTTCACGAACAATATTAACTTGACTGAAGTCTGGAAGGGCAAGCACACAGGGAAAAACACAGATAAAGAAGATTGTCTCGAATAACTTTGTACCACAAGGAGAGAAAAGAGAGGAAACGTATCTAGAATCTCTTTTGACTAGAATGAAGGGTGTATGTTGCTGAAGGATGATTTAAAAAGAAGAAAGGATTGGTGGGTATAATAGTCAATTTTATGGGCCAACTTGACTGGGCCCTGGGGTGCCTAGATTAAGCGTTATTTCTGGATATATCTGTGAGAAGTTTCCAGGTGAGATTTGTATATGAATCAGTGGGCTAAGTAAAGACTGCCCCCTAACCCCCACACAGGTGGGCATCATCCAATCCACTGAGGGCCTTGAATAAAACAAAAAGAGGAAGGCAGAATTCCTCTCTGCCTGACTGCTTTAACTGAGACAGGAGTCTTATTTTATACTTGGACTGTGACTTAATGCTGTCAGTGGCTCCTGGTGCTCAGGCCTGCAGACTTGAACTAGAATTTATACCATAGCTTTCCTTGGTCTTGAGCACAGAACACTCCATTATCAAAGGAAAATGACATATATATGTGATCAGGCTTGAGCAATCTCTGAAGCACAGGTAAATTACATGAAGAGGTGGCCCAAATGCCTGTGGTCCCTGTGCCTGCTGAACTGCCACCTCTTCCCAGCCTGCATCCATGGCCTCATGGGGACTTCCTTACACTCAGGTGACAGAGAAAGAGAAGATTCAGGCCTGGTTTACAGAGGGTTCTGCATAATATACAGTTACCACCCAAAAGTGGAGAGCTCTATCCTCTCTCTGAGGTATCCCTGAAGGGAGAATTTAAGGCAGTGCACCTGGTTGTCCACTATGTTTGGAAGGAAAAAAGGACAGATGTGTGCTTATATACTGATCCACCAGCTATGGCCAATGGCTTGGGTGGACCAGGGACTTGGAAGGAACACCACTGGAAAACTGGTGACAAAAAAATTTAGGGAAGAGGCATGTGAAGAGACCTTTCTGAATGGGCGAAAAAACATGTGAATATATTTGTATCCCATGTGAATGCTCACCATAGGGTGACCTCAGCAGAGAAGTATTTTAATGATCAAGTAGATAGGTAACTCATTCTGTGGATACCAGTTAGCCTCTTTCTCCAACTGCCCTTGTTATTACCCAATGGGCTCATGAACAAAGTGGTCATTGCAGCAAGAATGGACGTTCTGCATGGATTCGGCAACATGGACTTACATTCACCAAGGCTGACCTGGCTGTGGCCACTACTGAGTGCCCAATCCCTAGCAGCAGAGACTAACACTAAGACCCTGCTACAGCACCATTTTCCAAGGTAATCAGCTGCCTGTGGTGGTTAGGTTATACTGGACTCTTTCCAGCATAAAAGGGTAGCATTTTGTTCCTTCTGGAATTGATACTTACTTTGGATATGGATTTGCCTCCTCTGTATGTAATGCTTCTGCCAAAACTACCACCAGTGGACTCGCAGAATCTCTTATCCATTCTCATTGTATTTCGTACAGCATTGCATCTAACAACGAACTCACTGCAGAGCAAAAGAAATGTGGCAGTGGGCTCATACTCATGGAAGTCACCACTCTTACCATATCCTCTGTCATCCTGAAGCAGCTAGTCTGATAGAACACTGCACTGACCTTTGAAGGCTCATTTGCTGTGCCAGCAAGGTGGCAATACCTTGCAGGGTTGCAACAGAGACCTCCAGAAGCTGTACATGATCTGAATCAGAGTCCAGTATAGGGTTCTGTTTCTCTCTTAGCCAGGATTTACAGGTCCAGGAATTGAGGGGTGGAAAAGGGAGTGAGTGGCACGGCTCACTACTACCCTTAGTAAGCCACCAACAGAAATTTTGCTTCCTATTTGTATGACTTTATCCTCTGCTGGCCTAGAAGTCTTAGTTCCAGAGGAAGGAATGCTTCCACCAGAAGACACAACAATGATTCCAGAGACCTAGAAATTAAGAGTGGCAACCAAGCCACAATGGGCCCCTTGTGTCTTTGAATCAATAGGCAAAGATGATAGTTACTCTGTTGGCCAAAATGACTGGTCCTAACTAGCAAGGAGAAATTGGCCTACTAGTCCATCATGGAGGTTAGGAGAGCATGCTGAGAGTACAGGAGATCCCTTAAGGTATCTTTTAGTGTTACCACGCCCTGTGATAAAGGTCAACAAAGCAGTACAACAATCTAATCCAGGTAGGGCTTGTCTTGGTGGAGTTCCTACCACCAGCTTTCCTGGATTTCCAGGTTGCTGATGTCAGTTAGTGGAATTTCTCAGTCCTTGTATTCAAGTAAGTCAATTCCTTATACCAAATCTCAATCCAAGTGTATCGTGTTGATTCTGTTCCTCTAGAGAACTGTGACTAACCCAGAAAAATCTTCAAATTCAAGAATAGAATAGAGACTTATTACACTATAAATAGTGACTATATTTTGTTAAAATATATTAAAGAATACTTAACAATATGAGAAATTATCTAGATATAATGTATTTTAAGCAGGGTATTCAATAATATAAATTCTATAATCACAATTAAATATTAACAGGATTTATCTCTTTCTAGGATAAGTCCTCTGAGTTCCAATTCTGTATCACTACCAGTCCTGACTGCCTTTCCCCCTTTTTCTTCAAACTTGTTCCTCATTAAGATATACATATTAGCATTTAAACTATTAATTTTAGTGTTCAACTATACACTTTAAAATAATACACTTATGAAGCTTTCTTTTAAAAATTTTAAATGTATCTATTGCTCTTGTATTGTGAAATATAATTTAGTTCCCTTACATAAAACATAAATTCAAATATTTCTTTATCAAATTTATCCAATATATTTATACTACTATTCTGCAAAACAAATGCCCATTATTAATGCTCATAGTAATGGAGTACTACCTATAATTGTAACTCATGGTGTAATATCACTACTTTTGATTTCTTGTACTTTTTTATATTTTCCAGAATTAGTAATTCTACTTTATTCAGATAATCTATTTTCTACATAATTATCATTAATATATGCTCCTCAATCTCAATCCAGGTGTATCGTGTTGATTCTGTTCCTCTACAGAACTGTGACTAATCCAGAAAAATCTTCAAATTCAAGAATAGAATAGAGACTTATTACACTATAAATAGTGATCCTGTACTCCAATGGTAATATAAATTCCTCTCATATGTGATCAAATATGCCTTTATTATTTCCTTAATTTGTTTATTATTGTTATGTTTTGAAGACATTTCTGCTAGATCTATAATTCATTTCCCTGGTTTGATCACAAATTTCTAGACCTGCTGCATCCTTCTTTTGCTACATAGGACTCCCCTATATCATTTAAGAATTGCCTTTGCTTTTTTTCTAGATTCTGTATATCCTATACTCTGTGGATTCCTATTTTTTAAATCAACTTTGCTGAGGTATAATTTATACACAATAAGATGCATCATTTTAAGTATGAAATTAGACAAGTTTTGACAAATGTGTACAACTCTATCCTATTCTTTTTATTTGCTCAAGTTTCCAGTTATTCATGTAAGAAAGCACCCTAAAATTAAGTACCTTAAAAAAACTGTTTCTCACATTTTTATCGACCAATAAATACATAATCTTGTTTTACATGTATTTATATTTTTAGACACCTTATTTAATATATAGTGTTCATATATTAACACTGAACTCACAGCAAACAACACTATAACTCACGACTGAATGAAGCTCATCAAACATGTGTTTTCTAGGTAAAGCGCATCATAGCTTTCTTGCCTTTAGGAACACTGGGGTCTGCACTTTAGCACTAAGCTTAGGAAACATTTTAAACAGCAAAATCACCAAGAAGCACAAAACTGAGAAAAAGATGGCATTAAATAGACCCAGAAAAGAACACAGTATGAGAGATAAAATGAGAAAGCAGTGTTTTCTTTTTCAGTCTAGAAAGGAAAATACACATTGGGTGACTCAGGTTTTTCACAAAACTATGCATTTATGCAGATGATGAGAAAGCACAGGGCGTATTGATTTGGAGGTTTAAATAAATTTCATTAACTAGGCAAATTCACACATGCAATTCATGAAACAAGGATAAATATATGCATGCATGCATATGTATACATATTACTTTCTTTGAAAGATTCATATTCTTTGCACTAATATTTTGAAATTTCAAGAGTATATTCTTTACCATGAATATTATCAATTGATTGTACTGGACTCTCTTTAGATACAATTAATCTAGATAATCCTATCTTTTTTATTTTGCAAAATTTTCTTGATAATTTCCTCCTCTGCATTTTCTCATTATCATTCTTAAACTCTTATTGGCTTATAAACCCTCCTGTACTGATCTCCTAATGTCTTTTCATTTCTTTCAGATTTTTCATGTCTATTCCCTTTGTCCTAATTTCCTTTAGAGTTCTCAACTTCTCTCATACAATATCAGTGGAAAATTTTATTGATGGAACAGCTAAATTTTTTTTCTACGAGCTTCTTCTATTGTCTAAATTTTTGTATTTCAGAGCATCTTATTTCTGTTTTATGGATGAGTATTTATTTTATCTCTGTGAGGATGTGAATTATAATTTCTCTAAGTCTTAGCTTTTCTGGTATTTCCTGTATATTGATTTTTCCATTTTTTGTTTAGTTATCTTATTTTGTTCTGTTGTTAACTATGGAAGCTTCCTCTAAATTATGAAGAGAACAGTCACTAATAGGCTGTTATTTTCTATGTAAAAATGGGTATCAAAATGTGTACACAGTAGGACTTGTAGACTGGTAAACCACACTACAGGTTAAGTGTGTGGGATCTCACTGTTTCTCTGAGAGACTTCAAAATATCTGTCTTTATAGATTCTTCTTAGATTAGCAAGTTTCCCACAGTGGAGTATTTAGTCTCTTTTTGGAGCTCTGTAAACCTGATTGCCAGTGCCGCGGGGACTTAGTAGAGGACAGGAATTAGGGAGCACTGCTTCATACAGAGAGGCCATTACTTCTCAGACATAAATGCAATTTTCTAGGGGGAGAAGTGGGGTGGAGGGGAGTTACTTCATTGATATAAGGGCAGGCAAAGTATGTCAATGTCTAACTTACCCTTCTATAGAATATTTCCTATTTGTCCTATGTTTGGCTCCAACTGAAGAACAGCTGGTTAAAGAATAATCCCAGCCATCTTCAGGCCAAATACAGATTCTGGGGCTTTGCAACTGAATAGTCCCAGGATCTCCTGCCAGACCTTTTCCTCTAGGATCCAGCCATTTAAGCCGAGGACCCCTTTCCCTGGGGACTCAGCCCTCGCCTCTACAAAACTGAACAATCTGATAGACTTTTCTTAACAGTCTGAAAATGCATCTCCTTTCTGTGTTGCAACTCACAACCGCTCAGGCATATTGCCTCAGATGGAATTCCGAGTTCTTAGGAAGGAGTTTTGCTCTCTGTTGGGTGTGATAATATATTGAACGACCACCACCACCACTACCTTTTTTGTTTAAACCAGGGGTTTCTCTTGTAATAAAAAATTCAGTCTGAACATCAACAGCAAAACTTCCTCAAAGTCCCTGAGACATTCTGGAATTCTGCAACTCTTAATAGTCTTAATTCGAAATGGCTGCTTACAATGCAAGTACTTCGATTCCAACTTACTCTGCTCAGTTAAATCAGATACCATTTGCTCATCTATTTTTTTTCATAGTCCCAATTTGTTTAATACTACTTTTCAATTATTACTCCCACTGGTTTCTTTATCCTAGACATGAGCACTATGATCAAATTTCGAAGATGTGGCATATGGAGAAAAGAAGACAGGAATACCCAGCACACTAAAATTGAGGAATCCCAGGTGGTCACGGTTACTGAAGTACAGAGAGAGAGAAAGTTGCACAGAATGAGATCTGAAAGTCCTTTTCTAGTATTCATCTGCTTTTGAATCACACATACATGTGAGAAAATGACTCAAGGTCAGGAAAAGCACCACCTGAAAAGATAAGAGGAAACAGTGCTTTACATACACACAGGCCTGAGAAAAGAGCCTGTTCTCACCAACTAGACTGGAAAACTCATAATCTACAGGTATTCGGTATAACACACAAAACGATCTTAACATCAGAAGTTAATAACTGACCTAGACTGAGCACTACTACTATTCTATCTAATAAATCTCAAAATCAAGACCTAAAAGGATCAAAGTGTTCCCAAGTAACTTAACTGCATCCCAGGAAAACACAAAGAATATGATTAAAGAAAACAAACAATAATATGAAATAGCAAGAATGTGCTAAGCTAAAATTCATAATATCAGACAACCAATAAAATGTTACCAGACATGCAAAGAAGCATAAAATATGACTTAAAAATGAGGGAAAAAACTCTATTAAAAAATGGGCAGAGGATACAAACAGACACTTCACCAAAGAAGAAATTCAGATGGCCAACAGGCACATGAAAAGATACTCCACATCACTAATTATCAGAGAAATGCAAATTAAAACCACAATGAGATATCACCTCACACCAGTTAGGATGGCCAACATAGAAAAGACTAGGAACAACAAATGCTGGCAAGGTTGTGGAGAAAGGGGAACCCTCCTACACTGCTGGTGGGAATGTAATCTAGTTCAACCATTGTGGAAAACAGTATGGAGGTTCCTCAAAAAACTCAAAATGGAAATATCATTTGACCCAGAAATTCTACTTTTAGGAATTCACCCTAAGAATGCAGGATCCCAGTTTCGAAAAGACATATGCACCCCTATGTTTATCGCAGCACTATTTACAATAGCCAAGAAATGGAAGCAATCTAAGTGTCCATCAGTAGATGAATGGATAAAGAAAATGTGGTACATATACACAATGGAATATTATTCAGCCATAAGAAGAAAACAAATCCTACCATTTGCAACAACATGGATGGATCTAGAGGGTATTATGCTCAGTGAAATAAGCCAGGCAGAGAAAGACAAGTACCAAATGATTTCACTCATCTGTGGAGTATAAGAACAAAGCAAAAACTGAAAGGACAAAACAGCAGCAGACTCACAGAACCCAAGAATGGACTAACAGTTACCAAAGGGAAAGGGACTGAGGAGGATGGGTGGGAAGGGAGGAAGAGGAGGAAAAAGGGGCATTACGATTAGCACACATAACATAGGGGGGATGCACAAGGAAGACAGTACAGCATGGAGAAGACAAGTAGTGACTCTATAGCATCTTACTACGTGGATGGACAGTGACTATGATGGGGTTTGTGGTGGAGACGTGATAATGGGAGGAATCTAGTAACCACAGTGTTGCTCATGTGATTGTATATTAATGATACCAAAATAAGAAAAAAATGAGGGGAAAAATCGACCCATCAAAACCGATCCCAATCTGACACAGGTGTTAGAATTTGCAGAAACTGACATTAAAACTGTGTATGGTATATATTCAAAATGTTAAGTTTAGACAGGCAATATATACGTATTTTTTATAGAGTGAGACAGAGAGATTGACCCAAAAAGGACCTCTGCAGTTGAAAACTCTAATGTATGATATGAAAGTTACATTTGATTAAATAAATGGCAGATTGTACATTATAGAAAATTAGTAAATTTGAAGACAAAGCATAATGAGCATGCAGACAGCAATATCCTCAATGAAAGGAGAGAGAAGAGAGAACCTTTAAACAATGAATAGAGAACCAGTAAGCTGGGAAATAACTTCAAGAGATCTGAAACATATGTAATTGGAGTCCCTAAAGGAGAATAGAAAGGAACAGAAAAAAATTGAAGACATAAATAATAACCACAAAATTTTCAAATTTGCTGAAATGTCTAAACCCACAGGTCCAAGAATATCAAGGAATCCCTAGCAAAAAAAACAAGGAAAATGTCACCATGGCACATGATAACCAGTTAAGTCAAATTCAAAATCAGTGATAAAGAGAACATCATAGAAGCTGGGGCAGGGGATGAGGAGAGAGTAAAGGGATACATCGTAGACAGAGGGATAAAGATAAAGATATTAGCAGATTTCCTGTTAAAAACAATACAAATGAAAAGACAGCAGACAGCATATTTAAACTATTGAAAGAAAAAAACAGTCAACCTAAGATTCTATATTCAGGGATAATTTCTTCCAAAATGAAGGCATATGGAAACTGAAAGGACTTGGCACCAGAAGTCCTACATGGGGGAAAATGTTAAAGGAAGTTCTCTCAAAAGTAAAATAATAAAATGGAAATATGAATCTGTACAAAGAAATGAAGAGCGCAGGATATGGTAACTACTGAGCTTTATTTATATTGATTATACTTCAAATAAGCTAAGTTTAAAATTACAGTGAGATACTACCACATCTATCACAATGGTTAACACTGAAAAATAGGATAATATAGCACTGGAGAGGATGTAGAGCACCTGGAGCTCCCACCCACGGCTGGTTGGAGTACGTACTGATACTGTCACTTTAGAATACAGTCTGTCAGTTTCTTATGAAGCTAATCATGCACTTATTATATGTCCCAGCAGTCTTACTTGTATTTACCTGAGGGAAATGTAACCTTATATCAACCCCAATGCCTGTACACAGATATTTTATTAGTTTTATTTGTAATCATCAAAAGCTAGAAACAACCAATTTCCATCAACTAGTGAGTGGATACACTGGAACACTACTCAGCAGAAAAAAAAAAAGGAAAAATTCACTGATATACTAAAAACATGAATCAATCACAAACGCATTGTACAAAATGAAGAGGCAAGACAGAGAAGGTTTACATATTGCATGCTTCCATTTGTGTGGTATTTTGAAAAAAGGCAATATAGAAATAGAAAGCAGATCAGTGATTGGAAGGAGGAACTGACTCAAAAGTTCATCACAAGGTCATTTTGGGGAGTGATGAAACTATCTGTATCCTGACTGTGTGATGATTACATACCTGTATGCATTTTCAAAACGCATAAATGTATACTCCAATTTATACAACATGTTTGAATTATACTACATGTATATTTTAAGTGTGATTTAAACTGCAACTAAAAATATGTTTAGCCAGAAATAGATTTTGTGTGGTCCTGCTGGACAATTGACAGTTGTACATTATCACATGGAAAGATGGTTAGATTACATTAGCCAATGTATAGTATTAAATTCTAGTAGCTGTGTACAAAATATAATGGAATCAAATGGAAATGAGGCAGCAAGAAAGACTAATATACAGTTGTAGCAAGCAGATGTGAACTATTAAAAATATGAATATCATCCATAATCCTTTTATTAAAAAGGTAAAGGGAAAATCTAAACAACATCTTAGTTTTTTTTAAATAAAAAGTTACTACACATGTATTAGGGAATAAAATGATGCACATAACTGACAAAATATTTTACTCAATTCAAAGTTCTCACCATCACCCCCACACACACAAGATAGAAGAAAGGTCAAAAAACTGATGAGTTATTTTAATACCAAGTGATGAGTCTCAGATATAATACCATACTACTGGCAAGGGGCACATCACAGAAGTGTGATATAATTTTCCATCCAGTACCAGCAACCATATCTGTGATATCCTAGGAAATCACCAGGCAAGAGACAAAGAACTCTTCATATGTGATACAAAGGAGTGGCTCCCTAAGCCCAACTGGCACTTCTGTGGTTGTAAAAAGATCTCCAGGCAACACAATAAATGGAGACCAGAATTAGTTCTAGAAGAAAAGCACATGTGTGCAAAATATACATGCACAATATACAACCAGATCAAAATATACATAGAACACATACATACATATTAAACATGTATGTTGAGAATTATGCCCTTAGTTTATAGATAGAAAAACTGAGTCCCAGTACAATAAATTGATTTGCTCAAGAGCAGGCAGCTTGTCTGTGGAAAACTCAAGAGTTCAAAGCCAGTTCCACAGCACAGTCTCCTATGCCAGTGGTTTATGTTAGCATGGCTTACAGTGGTTAGGAGAATGCACTGTGCATCCAGCCAGCCTGGTTCTGTATTCCACTTGACCACCTATGAGCTCTGGGGACCTTTTCCTACTGTTTCTCAGTGCTCTCATCTAAAATGGGGAGGGTATTTATTCCTCCTTCAAAGGCTTATTAGGAGGATCAAAAGAGTTGGTAACTTTAAAGCACCTAGAAGAGGACCTCATGTAAATGTTCAATCTATTTCAACTAGTTTCATGACCACTAATTTTAGCAAATAATTTTCAGGCAGTTACATGTTCTGACTTGATTGTTTGAGGCCAAGTGATAGCTATTTCATTCAAGACCATTACCATATGGAAAAGTGAATTTAAAACTGTGTGAAAGTAAATTTACTCCCTGTACCAGTAAACCACAGAGATATTTGCCAGCAAGTTGTTTTTCCACTGTTAAAAGAGGTGAGTTTCAGTCTTAATACCGATAGGGGAAATGATATTGATTGTGTAAAGAAAGGTGTGGCTATTTGATTCACAAATTCTCTTTGTGAAATTGATATTCATCATCTCGGTGGTTCTTTAAAGCCCTTACAAGTACATTTCACTTCTGCTGCTTTTTGCTGTTGTTTTCCGGACAGTAAACGAGCCAAACTAAAGTTTCCAATGGCAACATTTGCTGCTTTATCACACAACCAGGATCTTAGGGCTAGCTGTAAAAGCTTTATAAGATGACCAATAGGGGAGAGAAGAGAAATCGAAAGGGTTAGAATGGGAGCATTCTGCCTTCATTTCACACCATGACTCCAGGGAAGAATGGAACCACAAGAATCCCCCCTTAAACTAGGGGCCAAACAGTTATGCCAATCACATTCATTGTGTTCTGCAAAGCTCGGTTTTGTCTGTGTTCACAAGTGTAGATTTCCCTTATGCTAATCAGCTCAGAGGATCTAGCGGGCCCATTTTCTTTTCCTGACAATAACATTGTAATCAGTATAGCATCTGTGTTTCAGAGAACTGAAACTAACCCGGTACAAGCCAAATACCAGGAAACTTCTATTACTAATATTTACTGAATTGCATCTTTTTCATGCAGCAAATGACATTATTGTTGTTGTTGTACTTCACGTGGTAGTTGGTGGTTTGGACAGCTCAACTATAAAATTATTGGAAGATGTTTCAGGTAGGAAGTAATAATATGATAATCAAGCTGTTGCCAAGTTAGTTTATCCTGCTGGACACTGTAGAGTCCTGTATTGTCCTTGTAAATGATATGCATCATTTAAAATGTGTTCAGAATTCAGTAGAACTAATTAGTTAGAACACATAGCCCAGAGAGAGAAGTAAAAACTTCATGTAGTTGAGTACGTCAGCAAGCCATGGTATTGTTAGGAAAATTGATTATCAAAAGTGATCCTGTTGAAAAGGTCAGCAAGTAATAAATACATAGCCACTGGGACTTCTTGTAACCTAATAGCTCTATAGAGAAAAGTGGGTGGTAGTGAGCTTTGTGTTTCCTTTACTTGAAGAACAAGTGAGAAATGCAATAGAAATTATGCTTTGACTCTGCTCTTAAGTTATTAGCAGCTGAAGAACTATATTATTACTGGTAGATTTTTGTAGAGACTTTTTCCAATAATTTGGAGTTTCTTGTTTAATTTTCCTTTTTTTGTGTGTTACTAACTCTCCAGCAGAAAAAAAAACAAAGATCCTGACAGCTCATTACACTTAGTGATATTCTAGTGATTTTTTTTATATAAATGGGACTGGGGGTGACAACTTTCAGTAAATGGCATATGAATTTCTTATTAAATTTTGTGATCTTCCTTTGTTTCCTGGCAGTTAAAAAGTAAACAAAAGTTTTTGAAATAGTGAATTACTTATTTCTCATGAATCCCCGGGGGAACGGGAGGATAAACCATTCTCTTGCCTGTCCTCAGTTCCCCTCCATTGTAAAATTGAGTTTCATTTGTCTGGGAGTTTCATGCAAAAAAATTGAGGGAAAAAGACTGTCACTGACATGCAGAAATGCAGCTTCAATAAGGTCCATGCTCACAGAGAAGCCCAGAAGACCCTGGGTTGTCTCAACTGGGGTCAGGACAACATTCCCAGGGAATCATGCATCTAACTTCCTTGGTTTTGAGAATCACAGTAAATGGAATTTGAAAAAAGCAAGAGGAATGATTTTGACATTAGTTTTATTTGCTCTGAATCCAAATAAAGAGGAGCTGTGAAACATTTGGAGCTTTTAAAGTAATCAATAGGAGGTGAAGACACTAAAAAGATACATAGTTTATCTATAAGGAAAAAGTAAATAGTACATCAACCCAAATCCACATATTTTGTCAAACTCATTTCAGTCCAAATTTTCCAGGAATAAGAAGCAATCCAGTGCCAGACTGCCCTGGGAAGCAAAGTTCAGATATTTAAATACAGATACCCAAAATTTGAGAGAAGACCTGTCAGTTGAGCTTGTGGAAAGGCAAATAGAAGAAATTTCTTTTTCAAATACACAGATGTTTAAGTAAAGAAATGATTTTGGCAAAATAGCAGCAATTAACCTGGAAACAATTATCCTGTATGATATTATTATGTGTGAATCACTGCTCTCTGACATAGATAGTATAGAAAATCAGAAAAAGGGCCTGTCAAACTGGGCTTCTATAAATACTGGGTCCTATGGGTATATTCTCACAGGTTCATTAGCTTTTAATACTAATCTCTAAAATAGTTTATCTTCATTTTAGGATAAAAATTATTAAGAATAATAATTAGTATTTACTGAGAATTGAGTGTGAAAGCATTTTCTAAATGTTAAAAACATAGTAACTCTTTTAATAATCACATAAATCTCCTAGTTATTTTTTTATCCTAATTTTGTGGATGAGGACACTGAAGCACAGAAAGAGCATATAACACGCCCCAAATTATTTGCAAATAAAACAAAGCTGCAACATTATAAAAATTATATGTGAATCTGGATTATCTGCTTCAACACCTTATAAGCTAGTACTGCAATGAACTTTTAAAATCCACGTTGCTGGTTTGCTTTAATTTTGATGCCACCCCTTTTTACTTGGGTTGGCTCACATTAACGAGAAAGAACAGAGGGAGACCTAATGTGTGATTATGTTTTTGGGTCAAATAAATTGCCATATAACTCTTTAGAGCATTTTGTGAAAGATTTTTCAGAAAAGGAAGCAGCAGCACGAGACTTGTGTCATTACCCAACAAATGGCCGTTACAGGCACGTCAGATATGAAAGAGTCTGACTGCGACAGTCATGCCCACGTTCATTCTCAGCAATGATTTCATTTCAGTCCAACATCAACCATAATATAACATGAATATAGAGTTTATTGAGTTTGGGGGTTTGCTTCATTTAATGTATAAATTTGCTTGGTTCTTGGGATTATAAATAAAAGATAGTTATGTTTCCTTTTACAGTTGTAAATATTAAAGTAACTGTGTGTTAAATATAATTTAAAATAATAATGGGGTATGACTGAATTGCTTGTGCATTAAAACATTATTCTAGTTGATGAAACACTGATCTAAACTACCCCATTTGAAATTTATATTTTTCTAACAACCATACATTCAACATCATTCCATGATTCTTTCATGTATCTATAAGATAATACGTAGCTAGGTATAACGGAAAGGTTTTGAGAGAATGATTGTTGAGTAGGACAAACTGAATTTTATCACTCAACCCTCCACTTTCTAGCCGTGTGACCTCGGGAATGTTAACTAAACTTCATGTTTTTATATCTTCATTTTTATTACAAGTCTTACACCTCATAAGATTGTTTATGATGATGACTCAATTTGGTAATATATGTGATGATCTAACATGCCATAGAACAGTGCTCCATCAATGATTCATAATAAATATTTTCCTCTGTTGATGCCCTTTTCTTATCTTGATACTCATCTTTTTTGGGATCAGAAGCAAGAATTTTCACTTCTGATTTACTAAAAAAATCTAGCACAGAAGAATTTCTGTCAGTAAGAATCACTACCTTCCATTCCAAGGATTCAAAATCTACCCTGTGTACACTGTTTTGCAGGGTTTCTCATCAATTCAAGAATGGCAATCCCATCCTGGAAGTCTATGAGTACATTAGTCAGGGTTCTCCAGAGAAACAGACCAAATTTTATCTTTATCTAATATCTATATATATAAAATAAGGAATTAGCTCACATGACTGTGGAGACTGACACATTCCAAGATCTGCAGTTGAAATCTGGAGACTCAGAGCAGAAGATGGTATACTTTCAATCTGAGTCCTAAGGCCTGAGAACCAGGGCAGCACATGGTGTCATCCCAGTCCAAATGCCAGCAAACTTAGACCCAGAAAGAGCCAGTGTTTCAATCCCAAACCAAGGAACCCAGGAGGCCTGGGTGCCCCCATTAACCAGTCGAGTGTCAAGATGAATCCTTCTGCAGTATTGTAGCCCACTGTGTCTATCATGTCCAGCACCCTTTTATCCTTACTTTTGGCCAAAGATATAAAACTCTTATTTTCCATTTGTCCCTTTCTTTACCTATATTTGTCCATTGCTATTTTCCTCACCAACTTTTTACTGAATCCACTATCCACTCATCCAAATTTACCTAGTTTTCTCCTACCTGGATGCACAACTGCACAGGTTGTCAGCGCCACTAACCCCCACATTGTTCAAAGGTCAACTGTACCTATCACTTGACAACAAATGCATCTACTTCCTTTGTTTCCTAATTACAGTAGGATAGATTTATTCAGTTTTATAATTCTAAAAATAAAAAGATACTATCCATAGGTTGTTGATCCAATGGAATTTCCCGTGGCAGAATGGGTGCAGTGAGAAAAGCAAACAGCATATCTGTCCCCAAGTGAATGGCAATCGCCAAGTGATGTGTTGACTGCCCTCAGTGCCACTGCTTCACCCATCACCTCCTCTCGCCTCTTTCCTCTCTGCTTTCCTAGCATAGAAACAAGGCAGGAAACATGGTACTAAAGAGCAATTCTGAATGATATGACGTGGGACCATATTAACCACAATTTCATTAAGCAGTAAGTCCACTGTAGTCGACAAAATACCCATTAGTTTAAATTTCAATATTTAAAGTCAGAGATTGATATACTCTTGACATTTGGTGCTATGTCCGTATCTATATAAATACAAATAATTTACAAAACAGAACTCTTAGTATCTTTATGTATATTACAATTTTTAGGAAATTTAAATATTCTGTAAAATCCAGCTCTTTATAAATAGATCATTGAGTTGTGTGCCCTGTGATCTCACTGATTTGGCCACATCACAGACTACAAGGCAGTCATTTATATAGGCCAGTCCCGAATAGGATGAGGCATAAGAGATTTCCCCAAGAAACATACTTTATGTTGAATGGTCAGGGTCTAATACATACCATGCTCTCCCCTTCAGGCCTTATTCAAAGGAAATTTGAATATGAGACAAGAAGCAGAGAGTAGAGTTCTATAGATGTAGAGAGATTTACATAAAGAATGCTGTGGTATCTCTGAAGCCTTAGAAGTCATGACTTAAAGATAAATTGGCCATTAAGAGCAGTACCTGCAGCAATAAAGCCAAAGACAGAAAACAGCTGCAATACTACAAGCACAATATAAAGATACAAAGATCACTAAGTATATGATAAGAAACCCATTGGTGCCTACTGCTACAGACATGCTACATTCTGAACCATGTTCTAGTTTCTGAGACTAAAGTGTCCAACACAAGAAGCCATTTCCAGTTTTCTCATTGTAGTGGATCCTGTGGTATGCGAACTAGGTCCCCCTTCAAGACTCATTTCTCCAGCTGCCGGTCGTACTAGCCACTTAACATCTCTCAACTGAGGATCTTTATAATATCACCCTCACCCAAGGTCATGCCGTTCCTGGAAACAACCCACATCTAATGGCTACTCCATGCTAGGGTGTAAGGCCAGCCCTCCTTACCTTTATGTCGTACAACTCTGCAGAGTTATCCCACCTCCTAAGGAGTTGACTGAAGCCTTTCTGATGACAGCATTAAACCTCAACTTCTTTCTTTATTCAATCCTATTTCCTTAACTCTTCCCCAGTTGTTGATCCAAAGAGCACATTCAAATAAATGTTTCAATGCAAACTTCTGACAGTCTATTTCTCAGAGAACTTAGCCATTAATAGAGCTCTTCCCATGTAGCCTCAAAATAAATTCCAACTAACGGAAGAGATCTCAGTGTATTTCTGATTTCTCAAAACAAATAAATAAGAAACTCAAATGACTACATTTTTACAGAAATTAAGCTTAAGGCTTGTCTTGCCTGAGGGTTTCAGCCCCAGGCAAGTTCACTATGGAATTTATGAGACCAAGAAATGACAATGGAATATTCTTGTTTATACCCAGCTTTATTCTCATGGCAGTAGGTTGAGCACTAGAATCATGTCACATCCAGCAATCTGCAGGTCCGTAATCCACCTCCATCTCTGTCTCTGTCTCAGCCCAGAGCACCAGGTGGAACTCTTTATATAGTGACTCAGTTAATAATTGCCTAAACGTGTGGGAACATTAGCCTAACAGTAGGCCAGGTACATCATCAAGTAGTTTACGGTCAGGTGAGGATACTGGCTATAAGAACTTCGGTTTTCCCAACAAGGCCTAACTAAGTATTTTAAGCACTTACATTGCTGCAGCCTGACTGATTTCTTCACGGTCTGTGTACTGGCATTGTTTGCTGGAATATTTTCAGTTTATAGAATGGTTTCTTTACAGAAATAGTTATTACCCTTACTAATTGGTTTATCATTGTATCTGATTTCCCTAATTAAAGTAGCCATTAAATTGACAAAAATTAAGCTGTCAGGTGCAAGTTCTTATCTCATAATAAATGTCAGAGTCTCAAAATAAAACTTGTACAAATAAATACTTGTGTGCTTTACCAAATATAACTATGAATATGCTCACAAAACATGTTATCATACGTTGCCTTTTTCATATATGAAAAGTTGTTAACATTGTAAAGTCTGTGAAGAAGTTCCAACAGTTGTTTGGCTCTTTTTCTGAGCACAAAAATAGAGGGAAACAATCATGAAGTGAGTATTCTTCATAACAACTGAACAACAGTGAACACACTTTTAATAGATGTTTCCTAATATTGATCTAAGTTTGTTCAAAAGCCAAGAAAATAATGTTATCTACTGCAGACTCATCTACAAATATGTTTACTCATTGGTCAAAGTATGAATTGGAACAGCTAAAAAATCAATCAGATTTGAATTAAGTATCCTGTAAAGTAAAATATGAATTTAAGTTGTATATTGTGATAATACATTTGGAATATTCTTTGTCTGGATTCAATGTCCTTCAAAGATTTTACTGTATGCTTTGTTAGGAAATGCTACAGTTCTCTTTAGGAACCCACTGTCATTAGGCATTCAAGTAGAAGTTCTGCTGATATCTATGAAAGATTTAACCAGAGACTGGGGGTAAAAATATTCAAATCTTTACTAGTACCTCTATTTGGTTAAATTTCAAATATGTGCATGAACTTTCAAATATATCTTTGGATAAAGTGAAGGTTCCTATGGCCAGGATTCTTACCTGGCCCTGGCTAGCTAACACACTACACACATGTGGGCAATACATCATTACTGACTCTATATAAAGAGCTCTGCCCAGTGCTCTGGGTGACACGGTGGCATGACTGCATGTTTGCAGGAGAGCAGAGATGAGACTGGAGCGGTGGCAGTGCCGAGGACAGAGACTGAGATAGCTGTGGGGATAGAGAGGCCCAGAGGCAGAGACCAGCTTGCTGCATGCAGACTCACTCTGAGTGGACAGGATTCGAGTGATTGACCTGTCACTGTGAGAAGAAGGTTGGGTATAAACCCTTTTACCCCAAGAATGTTTCACTGTCATTTCTTTGGTCTCATTGAATCCATAGTGAACTTGTCTGGGGCTGAAACCCTTTGTCAAGACAATATCCAACTCCAATAAAGCTTAGCTCACTTCATCATAAACTAGTTTCTGCACACGGTTGCATTAAAAGTATCAATATTTCAACAGCCAAAAGCAATTGAAACAATTTGAATATTTATATTGTGCCTAAATACAATGTAAATGTACCCAAAATCATCCTCCTTAATATTTCCCCTTCTTAATATTGCTCCTAAACTGCAGTTGCCTTTTCTCTTTCCTCATTCTAAGACCTCCCCATAACTTTGCTATCATTTGTTGTCTTATATGTTTCCCTCTTATATCCTCTGACTTAATTACACATGTAGGTAAATAGAAGTTTTCACCCAGAATTTCCAGAATTTCCTGCCTTGCCTTAGTCCATTTATATACCAATGGATTTTTACCACAGCAGAGCCTTCAGTCAATCCGGACAAGGGGTGGAGAGAAAGCGGCCATTCTCTCCTCCCCTCCATTCCTGGTACCTAATTGGTCTGGTGCCTGCCAGTCACCTGCCTATGGAGGTCCTCCTGGAAGGGGCGGGGCAGGGCAGAAGCAAGCGAGCACCACGGCTTCAAGGGACAGAGCTGGTTTTGCTAGCGGTGGATGGGGAGGAAGGACTTGGGAGCACACCAGGGGAAACTGAGCGAGAGGCTGAGCTGCGAGAAATAAAACCCTTACCCCACTTGCCCTTCCCCTTGTCCTTCTTGTATTTTACCAGATTCATAAGGAACTTGCACCAGGTCGGGAATCCTCTTACTCCCAGACCCACAACACATTTACTCTCCTCTGCCACTTTCCACTCTGTCTTCCCTCCTCCTTCTTCTCCCTCTTCCTCTTCCTCATCATTTCTTCAACATCTTTGTCTTCGTCTTTTGTTTAAGTAAACACCTGCACAGCTGCCTGGATTGCATAGGCAAGAAAATGGAGGAGCCAGGAAGCAAAATGTTTTCCCCCATAAAAGTGAGAGTCACTGAGTAGAGACTTGAAATATTTCCTGTTTGGTATCACTTCTTTTATCCCAGTCACATATAACCTCAAATGCATTAAAAGTCTATCTGCACTCAGTCAGAGAGACTTATTAAACAAATAAACCTTAAACTCTCCTCAACTGTCAAATGGGAATAAGATGACCTATATTACACAGTTCACAAGGGCAGGTGATAAAATGAAACAATATGTGTCAATAAGCCATGAAAAGTGTAAACTTAAAATATCAGTTGAGTACAATGGAATATTACTCAGCCATAAAAAAGAAATAAATCCTGCCATTTGTGAAACATGGATGGAATAGAGGATATTATGCTAAGTTGAATAAACCATACTGAAAAAGACAAATACCATGATTTCATTTATATGTGGAATCTAAAAACAAAACTAAACAAAAGAACAGAATAGCAGTAGACTCATAGCCAGAAGTGACTGGTGGTTGCCATGGGGGAGGGGTTGGGGTGGGAGGTGAAATAGGTGAAGGGGATAAAGAGGCACAAAATCTCAATCATAATATAAATTGATCATGCAGAATAGAGAATATAGTCAATAGTTCTGTAACATCTTTCTGTGTTGACATTAATCACACTAGTTGGGATGAGGATTTAATAATATATATAACTGTTAAATCATTATGTTGTATACTTAAAACCAATATATCAAATATACTTTAATAATTTTTTTAATTAATTGATTAATCTCTCATCAAAAATTATACTGGAGATGATCTGCTCTTCTGTTTTTTCTGGTAAAAATGCTACAGTATAGCTATAGTAAGTGAGCCTTCCTTTCCCATTCTCAGGCCAGGTAACTTAGGTACATTTATTTGAGTCTTCTCTAATCCTAATGGTGACTACAAGACTCCAATCAATCACAGTAACACTTCCATTTAGCCAAAATTTCAACCATGGACAAATCAACAAATTCAGGTTATAAAAGTCGAACCAAAACTCTTTGGCTTTTTTAAGAAGTTATTCCTTACCCAAACAGGTGAGAGATGAGGATGGAATTGTATTTCACACATGCATTCAGGAAAATGGGCTAATGCAAGTCATTTAATCATCAAATCTATTTTTCAGTGTAGTTCTAAAGGCAATATCCATGAGTGAAAAAGGTATACAGAGGACCACAGGAGAGATTTCAAGGTGCCAGAACCAGAAGTGGCAGGTGTCAGCTGTATCCCCGATCCACTGGCTGGGAATTCAGTCACATGCTCCTACTTAGAAAGTGTTGACCTGGGAAAACATCCATGACTGCATACATAATGGAAGCGAGAATGTTCCTTTCTTGAAAAAATTAGCTATGTCAGCCACACTCTTGGTAAAGAAAAATTCCTCTATTTTTCTACCCAAATGGAACACAGCTGTGTGGAAGACTAAATTGTTAGAAAAAATTATGCATACCTTGGATTTTGAAAAAGGAGGAAAAAAACCTTGCTGAGAAAAAAAAATGAATTTGATTATGCAATCAAGGTGCTGAATCAAACAAAAGAGGCCAAAATAACCGTGCATTTGAAAAATATTTTCTCTTTTTTTGCCTAAAAAAGTATGATCTGAAATTTCCATCCAGAGTCAGTGACAGTAGTCACTGTTATAAACCAATGGTTAAGACCACTGACTATTCGGATCCTAATCCTGGCTTCAACATTGACTAGGTGCCTGAGCACTGGGAAAGTTCTTAATCATTTCGAGCTTTTCCTCCTCATCTTGAGACTGTGGATGCAAAAGCACTTGCCTCAGAATTCATTGTGAGGCTTAAATGAGGTAATATGCATCAAATTCTTAGGAGAGTGCTTAACATATGCGTAAGTATGCAATAAATTTTAGCTACTATTATTAGTGTAATTCTTATTTATATTCATTCTAAAATTCATGACTCAGCTGTTCCTATTTCTTCTGTAGTCTTTTTAGGGGGATATAAAGTGCACTTAAGTTAAGAATTTAGAAGGCAAATAAGCCAATACTTGAATTGTACCTTTTTATTTTTGCAAGTATTGTGTGCCAGCTACTTTTTTACCTGTTCTTGCTTCATGTCTGCTATACCTGCCAGCTCTGTGCTTATCCCTGACTCTATGCTCACTGAGCCATCCTAAGGGGTTCAGCCGCATGTTCCTATACCCCGAAAGCATCTTTCTGTGAATACTTTACTCAAATGTCCTGTCAGTTTCACTGGATATCATAACCATTGTTATCTCTAAAATAAAGGGTTACATTTGATGATAGCAAATGTTTGTAGGGGTAATTCAATTTCATAGTGATTTAACAAACATTTATTAATCTGTTAGAAATCATTCACAGAGTTGGGATCTATGACATAATAAAAGACAGAATGTGTTGTCTTGAAGGGCTCACACTAAAGAAAAGAAGTCGAATAATTTTTTTGAAAAGAAGTATAAACGATTTTTATGTATAACCATAGGGTCCAGTGTCTTGTGAGAAAGCCAGAAAGGAGTGTGGCCTTTGTTGAGTCAGATAAATAGGAAGGATCACTAAGAAATGCTTCCTGACAAGTTGGCACCTGAACTGATTTATAACTGAATTAATTATGATTAAAAGGAGATAACATCATTGATTAAAAGGAGATAACAAGACAAAGATAAGACAGAGAGGTAAGTAGTCTAGCCACATTGGGCAGTATAAGTCTTAGTGAAAATAATTGTATATTTTGGGCAGAACAGTTTAGGACAACTGAAGGTTCTGGAATCTGCAGTACCAAGTAAGCAGGGTGAATATGAAAGATATGTAAGAGAGCAAAATAAAACGCACTGCTGCAAAATGGCCAGATGATGAAGCATGGGACCCATCAAAGGAAGAAGAAGAAAGAAAATCTGATAAAGAGGAAAGAGATGAAAAGATGGAGTAACTGGAGGCTAATCTGGTAACAGACCTCAAAATGTGACTATTTAAGTTATCTTTCCTGACACTATACCTCATCATGTAACTATTTAAATGTATCTTTCCTGAGAAGTCTTAGTTCTCTGGCCAAAATGGAATAATAGGGACCAGATTTACCCTTCAGTCCAAAAGGACTAAATAACAAGCTAAATATATGAAACAGAGTTTTCAAGACACTGGACATCTGGCAATAAAAGACTGTGATCTCCGAGAGACAGAAAAGAAACCAGGGGACCCTTAGGACTGCTAAGGCAGACTCCACGGAGAGCAACTGCAGCCTAAGGCAGTGGGGGGACATGGCCCAGCTTGCAGGACATGCTGATTTGGCAGGCAGAGCTCAGAGTGTGGGGAGAGCAAGGCGACCTGACAGCACAGAGCAGAGTGCTGGCAGCGCAAGAGCTGCACAAAGAGAGGAGTTGAGATACTTAGGGTTACTTTTGAGTTTTCAGCAGAGTGCTGCTCAACACCTATTTATGAGGAAACAATGTAAGGCTGGCAAAGAAACACCCACAAGAATCAGAGGGAACAGTACCTGCAGCTCACCAGTCTGGGAATAGGGCCTTTTCCCAACCACCAGACTCTAAACCCTTTAATTCATGTGCTATTGGATAAAGTATGGAAAGGGTCTTGTTTCAGTAGTGGGAAATACTTAACCCCAGAGCGAACACTACTCTAGCCCTACCTAGTGAAGCTTATTAAATCAAGATCTGAAAGAATCAAACTGTTTCCAAGTAACTTAAAAGCATCTGTACAGAAGAGACTGAACATAGCAGTCCTGGCTGTTAGCCTGTAAAAAGCCTGTGTACAAGGTTGACGTTGGCTGGTATCTGGGAACTTAGGTTTCAGGAGGGTTCCAACCATTAACTGATCAGAGTGACTCATGCCTAAGGTGACCAAACAAGCAATGGTTTATGCTGGACATCTTCTTTCCTTCTGAAACTCTAGGATTTGGGTGTTTGACAGAGTAGGAGTGCTCCCCTCGTTGGCAACACCCCACAAACACTATCACAATTCATTACTGGAGACTTTACATGTGTCCTGTGTGATTCCACTCTGCTAGGACCCTTGGAAGTGTGGGCCTCATTTTCCTTTGCCCTATGAGCCCTTCTCCTTTGCTGATTTTGCTTTTTATCCTTTCTCCACAGTAAATCATAATCTTGAATATGACTCTATGCTGAGTCCATGTGTTTTCCTAGAGAATCATCAAATCTTGGCTTAGTCTTAAGGTCTCCTGACGTAGCACCCTGGAAAAAACTTAAGAATCTGTATAAGAATTTAAAACATCCAGAATCTAATAAAATACAATTGAAAACAATTGGTATATAACAATAAATTATCAGGCATTCAAAGAAGTAGAAAACTTGAGATATGAAGGGAGAAAAAAATCAATTAAAAATCACCCAGAACTGTTTAGAATCAGAAGACAAGGGTATTAGGACAGTTATTATAATTTCAGTCCATATACTTAAAAATAATGGATGTATTAAGAAATGAAATATGTATTTTTAAAAGACCAAATGAATATTCTAGAAAATTATACATGACTGAGATAAAATATTACTAGCTTGGATTAAGAGATTAGAAATTGCAGAAGGAAAAACAATAGCAGTGAGACGACTTCAAGCAGTCTAATATATGTACAATTGCAGTGCTTCCAAAAAGTAGAAAGGATGAAAAAGTAAATCATTACAAGAAACAATAGCTCTAAATTTTCAAACCTGATGGAAACTGTAAATCAACAGAATCTCTACAAATCTCAATAAACCCAAGAATCTCAACAAACCTCAAGTATAAGAAATATGAAGACAGATGCATCATAATCAAATTGCACAATGTAATAAAGAGAAAATCTTTAAATCATCAGAGGAAAAAGACAGAGGAATAAAGATAATGTTACAGATTTCTTGTCAGGAGCAATGTAAAGAAGACAATGAAGCAACAAAATCAAAGTAATTTTTTAAAACCTGTCAATATAGAATTTTATATTTATGTAAATTTCCTTCAAAAATGAAAGCAATAAAGGCTTTTGAGAGACAAAAGTTGAAATAATTCATCACCAGGAGATTGACACTAAACAAATGCTAATGGAAGACCTTTAGGCACACACACAAAAAATGATGCCAGATAAAATTCAGTTTTCCAAAGGAATGAAGACAACAAGAAATGGTAATCATGAGAGTAGATAAAGACAATTTCCTATTATTTAAATTACTATAAAACATAGTTAACTCTTTAACAGAAATAACAATATACCACTATGATTTATAACCGAAATAGTAATAAGATATATGGCAACAATAACACAAAGACCAATAAATAAGACATGAAAGAACTCTCAGGTAGCATTCTTAAATTTTATGTAAGATGATATAATGTGACTTTAAGTTAACTTTAATAGGCTAAGAAAAGGTAGACTAATAGACTAAAAAAAGGTATAAAAATTAACAAATGACAAATGGATAATCAGAAAACAACTAGCAAGTTATATTTAAACCTAAACATATCAATAATTGCACTAAACATAAATAATTTGAATAATTTAATTTAAAGGCATAGAATGATCATATGAGACTTAAAAACAAGCAAGGCCCAAGTCTAAGTTGCTTACTAGAAACTCACTTTAAATACAGACACATTTAGGTCAAAAGTAATAGGATGGAAAAACATATACCACAGTAACATTAATCAAAAGAATGTAGGTCTTTCTATATAAACACCAGATAAGTAGATTTCAGAGAAAATAATATTGAAAGGAAGAAATAAAGCATGTCATAATGATAAGAATATTCATTTATACAGAAAATTGAGCATTCCTAAATGTTTATGCACAGAACAGAGCTTCAAAATACATGAGTACTGAAAGGAGGATTTAAAAAATCCACAATAGTGAGATAGCAAAGTGCCACTCCTTCAATATTGAAGAAAATTAGACCAAAAATCAGCAAGGATATGAAAGATTTCAACAACATCAATCAGCTCTACCTAATTGACATTCATAGAACATTCCACTCAGCCACAGAGGAATACACACATTCTTTTCAAGTACACGTAGAACATTTGCAACACAGACCATATTCTAAGCCATAAAATAAGTATCTTAAATTTAAAACCATTTAATCTTACAAAGTATATTCTCTGGCAACACTACAATTAAATTAGAAATCAATACTAGAAAGATCTCTAGAAAAAAGTCTCAAAATATTTGGAAACTGAATTATATAACCCATGGGTCAAGAAGAAGTCAAAAGGGAATTTAGAAGGAATTTTGAACTAGACAAAAATTAAAATACAGCACATACTGCTAAAACAATACCTAGGGTAAATTTATAGCCTCAAATCAATGACCTCAGTTTTCACTTTAAGAAACTAGAAAAAGATGGGCAAAAACCCAAAGTAAGCAGAAGAAACAAAACAAAGATCAATTAGCATCCACACTGATTTCACTACCACATTTTTTTCATTTACTAAATCTTAAAAAAAAAGATTTTAAAGTAATACATGTTAAACCTATAACTGCCCTAAAACAAATCATGTCTAAAAAAAAAAACACCGAACCCTATAGTTTTACATATCTTTGAGTCCCACAAGTCCATTATTGGTAATTTATGCCATGGAAATGAATTTAATGGATTAAACTAATGTACAGAGATGTTTATTACTAAACTATAACAGCAAAACACGGAAACCATCTGACTATCCATCTAATGGGAGGATGATTAAAATAATCTTTGTGCATCAACTCAATGGGAAGTGTTGCAGCTATTACAAATCATGATTAGGAAGTTTGATAGCTGGAATTGTTATTAATAACCATGGTTACAATTTGTATAGCTCAACAAAGCACCATACAAAAAAGAATGATTAAGAAGTCTTCAGATACCACATCTTTTCCATCTAACTTCCACAACTTTATCCATGCACATGCTGTAGCTTAGAATGAATGAAACTGTACAAACACAGCTGTGTGAATATTCACAAACTAGTAGGGCATTGAAATTGCAAAGCCACACAGTGAGATTTTGGATTCTCTTTTTAATTTTTAAATTCCAATTGTTGTTTGTATAATAAATAACTTATTTATTAATCATTTGTAATGTATAATGAATAACTTCATATCATTATACATTTATAATGTATAATAAATACACAGATTGATGAAACTGTTAAATGTTGAGCAGTACTACACTTCTCCTCATTCTCCAGGGACTTAAAAGACTTGAATGATCGCCCTCGAGCAGTCATCATAGCAATGCTCTCAGCTGACAACTGAGGTGTTTCTCCAGATAACTCAACATTCTGACCTCCCCTACCTTACCCCCCCACAATAATCATTTTATGAAAATCATAAAATTAAAACATTTTCTCCCTTGGATAATTGTCTCAACTCTTAACTCACTTTATTGTTTAAAATTGGTTTCAGTAATGCTTCCAAATTCTAATTGCATTATGAATCACCTGGGGATCTTGTTAAAAGACAGACTTTGAGTTGGCAGAGACAGGGTGGGGCCTGAGAGTGCAGGGACTCCTAGCAAGCTCCCCAGGTGATGTCAATGCTGCTGGTCCAAAGACGGTACCTGAGTAAAGAAGTCACATGGCATCTGAGTAATTTACTTACCTGGTGGATCTATGTAATTCATATATGTGTGTATGAACACACGCACCCATATTTGAGTTGTTATGTCAGTTGTGGCCATCAGCATCATGCACATTTCACAAATTACCCAATTTACTCTGCAGTTCATGTTACAGAAACAGCCTAGTTTCCTTGGTTTTCTCTTATTTGAAGCAAAGATAATAAACAGTATGTAAGTTATCTGTGTCTAACTTCTCAAAAAAGAAATGGAAAATATTTGGTATAGTAATAGTCCAACATCCTGAAACATCACTATTACAAAAATGAAACCAAAAAATGCTGGATTATATATTTAAAAACATGGAGATGTCATTCTGAGGCCAGAATAAAAGAGAAGACCTCCAAGAACATAGACAAGAGCAGAAGCCCTTGTTTATTTTTTAACTGTCTGTAAATTCATGGTGACAACTTTAGTTTTACGGGTCATGATCATGGAGGGACAGGAAATAAGGTCAGACTGGAGAATGTCACAAAGTTCGGACCTAAAAGGGCTATACTCAGTTAAAAAGTTTAAGTAGAAAAAAATCGACATCTCAGAGGCAGATATTAGAATGAATTCCCATCAGCTGTGATTCTGGGTAGAGAAGAAGAGCCTCTTTTAAGATAGTCGCACTCTCATGGATATGGAAATGTTTTGGAGATGATTACTCAAGTTTACACTCTCTCTGTGAACTAAGACTACAAGCTAAGAATTTAAAGTTAACTTAAATTTTAATTTTTAGCTAAAAATGTTCTAAGGCACCTAGAAGAAGGAAATAAAATTCCTCCATGGAGTGTAACATGCTCAAACCAGATTTTAAAGGATTCCAGCGAAGTTCCAAAAAATATGAGTTCAAATCAAGATTAAAAAGAAAATTAAGAAACAAGGCTTTAGTAAGAATCAGAAACATTATGAATACAAAAGCATACCTCAGTAAGATGGGTGATTAGAAATAGAAAAAAAATGATGTATATTTCTCGTAATACATCAAGAAATAAAAGAGAACCAAACGCATAGGAAGAATTCAAGAATGACTAAGAATATTTCAAGAGAACCAAAAAGAATTTCTAAAAATGACACTACATTAACAATTCTTTGCAAGTGTTAAACAACTATATACAACTGAACATACTAAGTAGCTTGAAAGATAGATCTGAAGAAATTACATGGAATGCAGCAGGGTTAAAGAAATGCCATATATGAATGAAGGCTAAAGAACCTATAAGATAAAGTAGAAAAGTCTAACTTAGGACTAAATTTGGATTTCAGAAAGTTGCAAAAATGTATAAAAATAGAACCAGGTATCATTTAAAGAGACAATGGCCTTGAATTTTCTAAAACAAAAACACCTCCTGAACTATTCAGGAAGCATATTAGTCCCCTGTGGATAAAATGAGAGCTCCTGTGGCCAGGAATCTCACCTGGCCATGGTTGACTGGCTCACTGCACACCTGTGGGCAATACATGGCTGTTGACTCTATATGAAGAGCTCTGCCCAGTGCTCTGGGCGTGTGACACAGTTGCAGGGCTGCAAGTCTGCAGGAGAGCAGAGGACAGAAGCCCAGAGGATGGCTGTGTGGGACGGCTGTGCAGGCAGAGAGTCCCAGAGGAGGGCTATGCAGACCGAAGGACCCAGAGGCAGAAACCAGCTTGCTGCATGCAGATTTGCTCTGAGTGGATGGGATTCTAGTGACTGACCTGCCACCTGGAAATAAAGTTGGGTATAACCCTTTCACCCCAGGAACATTTTGCTGCCAATTTCTTTGGTCACACTGAAACCATAGCGAACTTGCCCGGGGCTGAAACCCATTAGCAAGACATCCCCAAACATAATAAAAATAAGTTCAGCCTTATACTTATTATATTCAAGCTGCAAAAGCACTAAAGGTAAATAAAAGTTATTAAAAGCATCCAGAGAGAAAACACAGATTGCCTCTAGAACAATATTTAAACTACCTTTCCATAACACAAGGATGCCAGAAGCCATAATAACATACAAATTGCAAGAAAAAATTACTGGGAATCTAGAATTATACATAAAGCAAAAAAATACCATTTTTTTTTTCCTAAGAAGAGGGTAATGAAGATATTTTAAGATTCCCATCTAGGAAATGGGGGTTTGAAACTTCAGGAGCTTCCTGGGTGGGATCTGAAACTGGCCCCCAAACCTGGAGGACAAGGAGAGACCAAAGAAAGAGGCAGCCCACTCAGGGCTGGTACGCGGCAGGTTTAACACGCAAGGAACTTACAGTGAGGCTTGTCTTCGGAGACGGAAAAATGAGTAGATCTCTGCGCACGCAGTCATTCTTAAAAGTTTACAGAGAGGCTGTAACTGGTTCACATGCACCCTGCAAATGGCCTCAACAACACGTGGCTCTCTCAAGGCTTCCTTAAAAACGGCTCAGTGTGGAAACGGTGGGCGGTAGAAAGTACTTTCCAAGGTCAGGGGAGGGATGAGGGGCCTCTGTTTGCCCAGATCAACCGGAGGTGGAGTCCTCTCGATGACGTCCTCCAACCTCCCAGCCCTCCTGACTGGTTCTTAAAACCGTAAGTGCTCCACACACGCCCTGAGCAATCAGCAAGGGGTCTTATTAGCTGGGAGGTGGCTCATCTGGTGGTTATCTCGCTGCATTGGAGGCAGATGCCACTCCAATTTAGATACATGCAAGAGAGAGCACAGATTTAGATAATGATTACTAAAATAAGTGATGTTTTTTTCCCCCAAGAGCTCCATGATCCAATCCACTGATTCACTAAACTCCCTAGGCTGAGGGGTCAGATCCCTCCTGGTGGGGGTCTGACATTTGGAGCAACAGGCCCTACAGGTTGATCAATCAAATGTATTAAAGACTGGGACAGTACCTTAGTCCACCAGGCCAAGATAGTTTAATCTGCTGCTTTTGTACCCCATTCTTCCTTTCTAGGACCCTGCTCTTAGCAGGTTATGGGGGAGATGGAATTCCATTTGATGTCATGTTCTTTTGCCCCCCAGTCTTGAACATCAGAACCCTTAAAGTGTGAGCATAGTCACTGTCTATTCCAGGGTATCTGTATGTGGTACTCAATTTCTCTAATCCCCTAATGGCAGCAGCCTGGGAAAGCTTAAGCTAGGCCAGATGTGACATCCACAGAAACCAAGACATATTTAGAACACACACACCATGAGGGAGGAAGCCAATATAAGCAATTAGCCAATCCCTTCCCAGTTGGGAACTCCAGTGGATGGCCAGGTTCCTTCTGCAGTTGCCTCAGGCATTGTTCAGAACACACAGGACATGCTGTCATTGCATTAACTGAGTCACTGTACTTCAGCGGCAATCTGGCATCCTTGGCAATACCATCCCAGTCATGCGCTGCCATGGCCACTTTTCTGTGAATCCAGGTTATTGTATCTACCTCAGTGTCAGTTGCCAGGGCTCATACCCGGGCTACGGAATCAGCTTCCTGATTACCAGCGGATGTCAGCACCTTATGAGCAGGAATGTGGAAAATACAGAGGACGGATGCCTCAGATTCTTACAGGATGCCCCAAATGTCTGACCAGACATCCTGACCCCACAAGGACTTATTCATGATCATCCACCTCCCGATTCCCATTGTCCAAGCCATTGGATCAATCCAGTTACAACAGCCCAACAGTCAGTGCAAAAGTTAACATTCAGGGCTCGTGAGTTCTGGTAACTCGCTAAACCACTGAGTTCAGCCCACTGGCTGCTGCTGTTTCTGTTACCATCCAGGTGGTGTCATTTTGGGGCTGAATAGCGACTGCAGTCCATGATAAGACCCATATATTTACCAAGTATCAGTGGGAATCTTCTTCACTCCCTAAGGACCACAGAGGCAACCTCATGAATAGGGTGGGGAGCATCTGGACAATCCACATACTCCACAGAGCCTACTAGTACCCACAGTTGTATGTGTGTATCTGACCCATCGGTTATGTTTCTCTAGAGAACCCTGACTTATACAGACAGGTAGGGGGAGAGATTGTGATTATAGCTATAAAAAAACATGAGGGATCCTTGTGATGGAACTCTTCTGTATCTTGACTGTGCGGGTACTCACATGCATTTATACTTGTGATAAAATTGTATAGAACTAAACATACCTACACACACAAACGAGTGGATACAAATCTGTTGAAATCTGAGTCAAGTTAGTAGATTATATCAATGTCCATTTCCTGGTTTTGTTACTGTCCTATATTTATGCAAAAATGTTATCCTTGGGGAAAACAGGTGAAGGGTACATGGGATATCTCTGTTATTTCTTCTAACTGCGTTTAGTCTATACTTATGTAAAAAAATAAGTGTTTTTTAAATATATAAATGAATAAGCGATATACCACATTCCAAGGTAAGATGTAACACATTATGCAGAACTTGCAAATAGCTATCTTAAAACTAATTTTGTGACTTCAGCTGTCTATCCACTTCTAGATTATAAAAGATATTTAATATACTGGTTAAGTAATCAAGGTAAGAAGATAGTTGTTGGTGAGGAATGTGAGTTGTTTCAGGTCCAAATCCCTCCAATCACCCACAGGTGTCTGTCCCTTATCTAAAATCCAAAAAAGAGACCTCAGTGGGACTGCTCAGAGAACCTGATAGTTGTCCACCAGAGGTTATTGGAGATAGAGGACCTGTCTCTATATCAGGCTTGAATGTCACATGGTAGGAATGTGTGGGCTTACTCCTCCAAGATACGGAAAGAGATTGTCCAGTGTTTGTTGGGATAACAAATACCAAGTGTTTACTGTGGATACACGTGGTACAGATGCAAGAATGAGCAGAAGACAGCTGGGCCTACCTCTGAGCACTCAGCAGACAAACATATGACTCCTAAGGAACTGGCCAAATTAGAGGTGCGTTTGGCTGCATCAAGGAAACTGCAGGTGAAAGATTCCCCAGGGATGAAGCAGAGTCCCCCAAGCCCACAGATGGCACTCAATACTTGTCAAGTCTAGATACTGAATCATCATCAATGTTAGTCAATTAAGAATTTTCCACCACTGTCCCTTATGCTACTCCCCTAAAAATACGTTGTGTTGTTAGGGCATTTGCCTGTGAGTTCTTTGATCAGATTCTCTATTCTTGTTCAGTTTTGTTCTGTGTTTCAGGAAACTTCACTCCCAAGAATCTGCTCATTTTCATTTAGGCCCTGATATGTAACAATGCTGTCTCACAGTAGCTATCTATCTGTTGGAAAACAAAGAGTGCATATAAAACATATATTAAAAGCATCCAAATCTATTCATGGAAGGAACCAAAGCCATTTAGCGTAAGTGAACCCAGGCGTATGACGACAAGATGGATTCAACTCCAAGGTCCAACTCAGTGGGAGCTCCTTTTGCTTGTAAATTTAACAATATGGGTTAGTAAGAATAGGGCTGACTGGTATCTTCTCTCACTCCCCACATTTGGGGTAGAAGCCAACAGTGGGGTTTAAAAAATAAATGTAATAACTTAACAGTTATCACTTCAGTCCTTACTTGTTTTTAAAAATATTAGTTTGAAATACATTATGGGACATGAGCACACACAACAGATAGAAAATAGGCATAGTACTGGAGCTGTATCAACCAAATTATCCTTATCTGTTGCTCAATGTAGTAGATGAAATTCAGCACACGATTAGAATTGTCAAAAGGGTAACCACAGTACTCTAAAGAGGGTTAGAAGGGAGTAGCCAAGTAGCTGAAAGCTCTGATGAATTACCAAAAAGTATTTACTGTTTTTCTGGAAGCTAACTTTACTACAGCATTGAATTGCATGTGACTTCTACTGTCCCTGATGAGGGAGGTTGCAAATTCATATTCAACTCAGAATTCAGTTCACAATGCTAAAATTACTTCTAAAAATACATTATGTATTTTACAGTTTTCATGAAATGTTAATGATTTTAAAGAACAAATATTTGGCTTTTATACTGTCTGCACAGCTCATAATGCTGTCCATCCATTCCTGACTACCCCCCTGCCCCACAGCAGAAGGCCCACTAGTCATTTTCTATGTGATACTTGTCACCCTTCCAGACTGTGGTCCTCAACCTTATCTGTCCATTAGAATCATGTGAGGAACTTAAACATCCTAATATCCTAGCTCTAACTCCCAGAAATTCAAATATAATTGGACACAGTGGTTTCTAGAATTCCCCAGATGCATCTAATGTCCTGCCAAGTTACCTTACTGGAGTGTGTTCTGACTTTAGGCAATCAGAATTCTCAAGGAATCTGACTTAGGTCAGAAGAGAAAATGATTTTTTGACTACTGTGGTCTGGGTCCTATGTTCCTGAATAATAGAGGAGTCAAGAGGAACCAGAGAAGAAGCAAATATGTCTGATCTGAGAGGAGAATGAAGCAGCCACCAAGAGGAGCAGAAAGGTGAAGATGGAAGGGGCCCTGGGTCCTGGGGGCTGGCTGCAATTCAGGCTTCAGGTTCCATGTGTAGCCCTCCATCTCTATAACCAATTCCTTTTGCTCTTTAACCATGCAGGAATTTGCTTTTGTTATGTCCAACCACAGCACTCCTAACTGATTCAGGAGTTTAACTCAAAATCTCCAGGTCATTTACCTGTAAGTGTACATGTTACTGCCACTGCAAAGGTCACTCATTCCCTAACACACTCATTTTGGCATTTAGGAATTATGCTCTGAATTTGCACAATTTTAGGCCAATACTTGCCCTAGACATAAGAACTGAATATTGTACATCTATACTCAACAGTCTGAACATACAAGTAATTTATTTTTTATTGATGATAAAATTTTTGTGCTTAATCAGGCTACTTATCTTAAAACAAAGTTTGTGTTTGGAAAATCTCCAAAGTTTGGAAGAAGAATGATGTGATTGATAGACATGATAGCAACATGGAAAGAACAACTAGCATGGTGTTTCACCTATGGGAAAATGTAGCCCTCCCTTTTCTCAATCCCTGCCCAATTTTCTGACTCTCAAATCATCTTGTGTTATTTTCCGGAAGGTGAATATACTTAATGGGTCACTAGATTGTTATCAGTTGGTGAGAAGAAGTCTAAATCAATATCCTCTTACTATGAGGTCTTCATCTACTAGAGTAGAAGGTGCTCAGTGAGTCCTTTCTTGCTGAGAGTAAGATTTCCTATTCCAACAAAATTGTAAGCTTCTCAGGGACAATGGCTGTTTCTAATTTCAGTCATTACAACATCTAGCACAGTGCTTTGTGCAGAATAGAGGCTTTATTAATGAATCTGTTTAAATGTATAAATGAGAATCAGTTCAGCTTTTATATATCAGTTGTACACATTAAAGAAAAATGTTAGCACCAAGCCTACACATGAGGAAAAGTGATATTTTTACAATACCATTTACAATAACTTTTTAATTCTATTAACATCTCTACTTCCCATATTGTAAAAATGCAATCCATATAACCTTTGTTTATAATTTACTCTCCTCTAGTAATAAATAGCTTTTGTTCATATTGTAAATTTGCTAGTCCCAGTGAAAATACATGGGGAAAAACCTTAAATCATCACCAAATTCCACTAACATCCAGAGACTATATGATGTTCTAGTACAAGTCGTACCGACATAGACATATTATGACAGAAGACAAAGATGTGTTTGTAATGGTCACATAAACAGTTTATGTTTTTATTAGGGAAAAATCATAATTTGTTAATTCATTGAAATAATTTGTTTAGACAGAAAAAAAAATCAATTTTCCATTCTCTCGGGAATGTTTAGAACATTCACAGAGATAGTAACCCAGTATTTCTTCAAACGCTCATTTTGGATTGGTTAAAATGTTTATATATTATTAAAGGATATTGGAATTTCAGTTTCTAAAGGCATTTTTTTCCAATGACCAAGATCAAAAGCAAAACACTAAGAGTTTTACAAATCTACACTCTTATAGGTATGGGAATAATATATTTTGTTCCATCAACATGTCTTCTTTACATTATTCAGCACAAAGCTTTGTGAAATAAGAATCATGGGAATATAAGAATATAAAGGAAAAGGGTACAAATAACAGCTTCATAAACTGAGAAATGTACATAAATAAATCATGTATATGTGGGCAGTTTGCTTAGCTAGCAAGAAACAAAATATGGAAAATCTGCTTGTTAAACAATAACTACAGAGTGTGCTTTTATGATGTTTTGCACCACAGTAATTCATATTAGAGATAGAAGCAGTTGCATGTTAAATAAAATCATTGAGCACTGTTCCCCTTGCATTGCAAAGAGCTGACTTATGTTGTTTTTAGATGCCTCCCATTAGAAAGTAAATATTCCTTCAATGCTACGCATTTCACAAAATTTAATAAAGACGAACTGTAAATAAAGTCACAGGGAGATTTCAGACAGTTTTATTAGGAGATTGTTGAAAAGAAAAAGAAAATTAAATACAATAACAGTAAACGTGGTTCTCACATTGAAACCAGGCTCAAATAACTAGGCTACCATAGAAAAATTTCCAATTCTTGCATCATGATGTAAAAACAGATTTTTGTACAGATTTTGTACAACAAAATTCGTAATAACCTTTTATCATTTTTAGAAAACTTTAAATATATAGATAAAAATAGACAATTTTCATAGGTCCTACGTGAAGATGAGTATGTTCTGTTCCAAGGGCTTGCATAGAGCGCAAATGTGGTTATAATATAGAACAACTAGACATTAATACTTTAAGGATTATAAAAGCATGGAAACCATAAAACGGGCACAGTTTTACTTGTTTATACCAAAAAAACCAATTTCAAACCAACCTAAAAAAAGGGAAGAAAAACTTAAGTTACAGACTTAAAATAACATTTCATGAATTATAATATTTACAACATGTTAGTAAGATTCTCTCTTAACATACAGCTGATAGCTTTTTATTTAATCCTTGCTAAAATTTCCTTTTATACTGAACCAAACACTAAAGCATTCTCAAGATCTTGAAAGAATGTATTTTAAAACTATTAAACCTACTTAACAGGTGACTCTATGCAAGGAGCAGAGCAATGGCTGATTCTACTTATGTAAATTGTAGGCTTTTTAAAAAATCTTTTAAAAAATGTATGATTCAAAAGCTTGTTATAAGTTCCTCCAATTTTAAGTGTTGTAATCCTTTAAAGACTACATACAGGGTAAAACAAGAAATAATTACAACAAGGAATAGAATCTCTTGTGCTCAAAACAACCAAAGATGGTTATGGAAGAACTATGCTTAGAAAACCAAGTCTCTACAAAGCATTTACTAACAATATTTTAAATAAAAATATTGCTCCCTTTTAAGCAAGCTAAAATAGGAACTGTATATATAACCTTTTTATTGTATTAAAAAATGGACTTGGCTAGTTAATACCGAGCTACACAAAAGAAATATGTTTCAGTATTGCAAGGAAGACCTAAAAATTATAGCTTAGTGCCAGAGTATCTATAATATTAATTTATTTTCTTACCCACATAATACCCAATCAGAATGCTCTTTGTACATGTTTAAGCTGGTTTTCTTGGATATTTAAGATTTTGCTATTTATGGCAATAAATAACATTTTGATCATAAAATTTTAAGATGACAGCAAAATCAAAATGTACAGTGACTGTACTGATTCATATCAGTCTTCAAAGCTGTAACTCCAGATATGTAAAAACAAAGAGAAGGTAACTTCAGTGTTAAATAAGCACTGTTTGCACCTTTGTTTCCAGTTATCTGCACAAAAGTGAAACACATACTGTAACTTTCAAAAGACAGTGAAAATAACAGGTAGGCACCCTTCCCTCTGACCGGTGGGGGGGAAGCACAACACATTTTAACGTTATCACTCAGAGCTACATGGTATTGGACTGATACATCAAGGGTTGTTAACTTTTGTTTCTTCAGCAACATTAACATAATATGACATTAACATATAAAAATATTTCTGGTGTTTTGATTTCCTGTTCAGCCACAATCCATTCTCAATAGTGCAGTTTGGGGCACTAACTAGGGTTCAATATACAAATAAAAGTGGCTGACACAGAGTTCTAATGTCACCAGACACTTAAGATCTCATTCATTAATACTGTGACTCCAGACAAATATTTACATGCCTGCATGCGTTAAAACCAGAAAGGTGTCCTTTCTGACTAACAGGATGACAAAACATATTTTCTAAAATTTTCATTTTCCTAAACTCTATTATACTACTGCATACATAATACCTTCCTTGTATGTTTTATGTGTATATACTGTACATGTGACCAACAGTTTGAATAAGAAGCATCATTATTATTTTAAATTCTATATACCACTACCAGTTTGGAATGAAAACATGTTACATTTATTTATTTGTGTGTTTAAGAAAAACGACCTTCAGTGACACCTTTTGGCTTATAGTCAATGCTTCTTTTCAGATATGCAAAATGTTATTTCACTGGGTTGTTGTCAACATCCATTGGTTGGTCTTTTGGAAAGTACATGAAAAAGAATCTTCAGGAGAAAACCCACAATTAGGGAGTTTAAAATTGAATGTAACAGAATATTATGCTTTGTTTTGTTGACTTCTTTTAGGGATCCTCCATGTCCCCTACAAGTTCATTTCCAAGTGTTCTGGCTGGTTTCTTGAGGACATAATTCTATAAGTCTGGATGGCCACTGCTATGACAGCCTCTTGATGTGCTCAGACACAGAATCTTCAGAAGAGGACAATGGTTCATCCATTTAAAAAATACAAAGCTAGGTCTTATTCAGACCTGCCTTTAGCTCTGTATACAAGTGCCCAGCAGCAAGGTTGCAGTTATTAACTGTAAGAAGTTTGATACTTGTACATTATAAACATTCTCAGGTCTCTGGTATGAACCACAGGTGGAAATCAATCAATGGAGGAAACTTTTTTTTTGTAGAATACTTAAACTTTTAAAGACCATTGATACACAAAATTGAGGAAGTTCCCTTAAAAGGACTTATTTTTTTCCGAACTTTCCAATGACAGATGTCTGACCACAAAGTTCTTTACTTTAACATGGGTTTCTTCAACAGGAAAGATTCAGTACATGACAGTAGTTTTCAAATAAAGTCTTCCATCTAAAAATGAACAATACAAAATAATTAATTACATGATATTTGGAGGACACATGTGAATATAAAAACTATATAGCCTAATGTAAAATTTGTGTTTTTTTAATTCTGTCTTCACTTGTGTAGGAAGTAACATTTGTCACATATTCTCAAAGTTAATTTTATAATTACATTGAGTTTATGTGGTTGAAAGAATATGGCATTTTTAGTTCTCATAAATATATATTTGCTATTTTGATATCAGTTCCAGAGCACTCAGGAAATAGATAAGAGTTAAGCGTGTGTGTTTTACTGATAAGCAAAGCTAGTTGATTTCTGTTGAATGACAATTACTTCCTCCAAGCTTGCAGAACCAAATTTTCTCTGAATGCACTCAGGTGTACCTCCATCACGAAAGACCAAGCTCCCATCTTTTTCCTTAGCAATGTTGTTAAATATACCATGTAATGTAACTATTGTGCACTTTTGTTGCTATTTATATTAAAGCCACCTTGGTGATTTCATCACTGTCAATGAACTATAGCCTTTCCTCTTTAAAGTGAGATTAACCAAATAATTAAATGTTAAAATGAAAATACATTACTCAACACAAAGTTAAGTGAAAAAGAAAAATTCATCTTACTTGAATGAAGCACAAATAAGAAATGGAAAATTTAAAAAACAGATAAAGTAATACATAAGCCTATTTCTCAAATGTAAGACCTTCAACTGTCCCTTCTGTGGTGTCGTCTAAACTCTGGGTCTGTTGGTGTAAAATATCAAAATTCCGAGTTTTATCACTTGCAAAAAAAATCAGAAAAGAGAAGTTTTCCAAATACTAAAAAAAATGTTATATCTTCATGTAAATATTTACAAAACAGTAGTTCAAAAATTAAAATATAAGGTAACAGAAATAACCTACAGTAAGCTCAGGAAATAGAAAAGAGAGTCTAAATAGTCTCAGATCTCACTTTCAACATTAACAGTTTTACATAATCTGTAGTAGATATCATAATTAATAAGGCACTTAAAACCAACACTAAACCATTTTTACTTCATGGAAATCTTGACTTGTCCAAATTTTATAGTCCTATCACATGTTTTATATTATCTTACATTGCATGGTTGAAATATTACCTTTAAGATGTTAGGGAACTCTGTTTTGCTCATTATATAACCCAAGCACCTAGGATATGTACAATAAATATGTGTTCAATAAATTAATTAGAGATAGGTTTTGTGTTTTTTACACAAGGTAGGTATTGAATATATATATATTTAATTTATATTGTTAACATCCAGAATCCACCACTTGCCCTCAACAACATGGGCAGGAATGTCCGTGAGATGTCTCATACTGGCTCATTTCTAATAAGGTGTGTCAAGCATTAACTGCCTCTGCAAAATTATTCCAGTTCAGCTTTAAATATAATGATACCATTTACTTAAAATCTCAATATCCATTGCTTTCCAGGTTCAACAATCATTTATCAGAATTACTCCTAATAAAATAAAACATCTAAAATTTCAATGAAAATCTGCTTCCCATAAGTAGTACATACCTTTGAATATAAGAAATAACCTAAGGTCCACCAATAAAAATATATTACTAATCCAACTGAACTCTATTTTTGAATGATAACTTAAAAGCAAACAAAAACTGTGCTGAATAATCACCCTAGATATAAAGTCTAAAAATATTTTATCTCCATGGCCCCTAACAATAGTCTCTCATTAAAATAAATATTACAATAGCTCAGCAGTAGCTATTGCAATTCTCAATAAAGACAGGAAGTTTCTAAATCAAGCATTAATCAAGTATCAATAACAAAGCCATATAATTGCAATGAAAATTTCTCTTTAAGCAAGGATATGACAGCACCATAATAACAAATTGTGAAATATTTATTATTTTTGCAGAGTACGGCTTGATTTCTTCTTTTTCCTTGGCTTGATTATACCCACCTGTGGGACAAAACTATAATTTTCTTACACTGTAGAAATATCCTAGTATATAACTATTTATAGTTTTAGCTAAGCAGGAGTTTCAATTACTCACTTTGTAAATAAACCCAATAAACTTAATATTATAAAAATATACTAAAATTTCAGTCTTTCATTTACTTACACCATGTGGCTAAAAACTGGACCTCTTCTAAGTAACTTGAATTCTAACGATCTTTACTACATAAAGCAAAATGATTTTTTAAGAAACTAGTAATAGAGAATATGAAGGTAACTGAAAAAGCAGAGAGTTGACATTTTTACCAAAGTTTTCTAATTCTTAGCTTGTAATTAATTTATCCCTATTTCTCCTTTCAATTTGTCTCATTATCTCTACCATGTATTCAATTACTTTGAAAATATCATTTCCATTCATACTTTTTAAAAAAATACTGTTTTCTAGGATTAGACAGGGGAAAGAGACATTTTTCAACTTCTCCCAAATTCAAATTCCATTAAGTGAGGTTCTTCACAATATCCGTGAAAAAGTAATAATTTCCTCAAAATCAACATCTCAGTGCTTATTGTGGATTTTTATAATCACATTAAAGAAGAAAAATTACAGTGTTGGAAAACGTTTTCTAATCTTCTGTGATGTCTGCAGCATATTATGTACAAAGAGTCTAGTAGCAAAGAGTGGATATATAAAAATAATCCATTAAGTATGAATAGTTGTTTAAAACGGTTCAGTAGCCAAATCCTTCCCCAAGGTCTGCAAGGTGTTACATAATTTGGTACTGATTTTCCTCTCTAGTCTTACCTATTACCACTCGCCCCTTACTCTGTGACCCTGGCCCTCCTTTGTATTCCAGGATATGTCAAGGTGTGTACTGCACTGGCGTGCTCAGCTCTGTCCTTCCTTCTAGAAGCCTAAAAGGTAAGGACCTCCTCTTTCCCTGCTTACTTTCTGCTCCCGTCTATTGAATGTTTCTTTATAGAGTTGTCCTATTAGGCACCCTAAGAATTATCTCAATAGCCCTTGTCTCACTTTGAAGTTACACACGGGAAGCCAGCGCACAGTGAGACCACCAAAGCAGCAGTCGTCGCTCTCTTCCCAACGGTATTAGAATGAGAGTGCCTTAGCATGAGGCTTGCCTGAAAACTTTTAATGCTGTCTCAAATGTTAACTTTGGGAGAAATAAATTAAAATGCTTATGTGACAAAAATGATCATCTTTAGCATGATAGAAATTTTAAAGTCTATCTGAAACTAAATTTTAAAATAAAAGTATACTCATTTAAAAATATAACAGAAATAATTATTTTGTAAGCATCTTTACCATAGATATATGTAAAATACATTTATAAAAATTATATACATTATATTTACATGCTCAGTATCAGATCTACTATAATTCCACTTTTAATGAATATGTCTCCTTAAATTTTTGACTAATGTGCCTAACAGATGAACAAATGCATCAAACTTTAAAGATGCCAGCTATAAACTAGATTGCACCTGCTACAGTTAAGGGATTCTCATGATTAAATGATATTTAGCCCTCAATGATTATCTGCCCTAGAATTAACTGGAAATAGAAAGACATTAGTCATAACTAGAAGAATGACTCCCTCTCCCTTGGTCTACAGAGGCTAGCTCTCAAAGTAATTCTACTTTATAATTTTGACATCTTTTTGCAACATACTTATGAATAATACAATGTCTTTAAGAAAAAAAAAAAAGCTTTAACTTATTTTATATTACTTCAGAGAAGTCATATTGGTCCTGCAGCCCACAGCAAATAGCTGCATACGGATGTACCCAGCAAGCTAATGATACAGGCCTCTGAATGATGGGACTCTAGGTCCATCTCAGACTTCTAATAACAAACACGTGAGGGAAAGTTGAATGGCAAGGGTTCTAGGAAGGCTATGTGGGCTCGTAATTCAAACTGCCATGTTTTTATGTTATATAATCGTGGTTCCAATACTCTCCCTCCTTGACTCTTCAAACAGCAAGGAAAGCCACAGGGCCATAGAGAAAAGCTCTGCAAAAATAAGATATTGAATGTAGAACACGGGAATCCCTGGAGTATTTCCATGGCTAAGACTTCATTATTCAGAGATGGATTGTTGTTTATCTACTTTTTTAAGGGCCTATGTACTTTTTTTAAGGGCCACCCTTGTGCATTACACTTACTTTCTAACTAGATAATCTCACACTTACCCACCATTTCTTGTATTGTCTTTATTTACTTCTGTATGTGTTGGCCACAGAACAATACTTTTCTTCTTTGTCTCAGATGCTGACCGAGGTTTACCAAACAATTGCTCTTTGATATCTCAAAAGGATGAGAACTTTTCTTTAAGATCAAGGCAATAATGTTATTATTAGGATAGCTAATATATTCTGAGTACTTATTGTGTTCAAGGAGCTTCATGAATTTTAAGTCTAAACTTCCCAACAACTCATTAGGTAGTCTTAATGCCTTGTACAAATAGGTTATTAAAAGGCTCAAAAAAAGCTAATTATGTTGCACATTTTCATGGATCCAGCAAACGGAAGTGCAGTAATGTGATATTTGTGTGAACCCAAATTTTGTGTCCATTCCACTGGTCTCTTTCCTCAAGTAAGCAATTGCACTATCAGTAAAATGTCTCTGACTTGCAGAGGTAAGGAATTGATTCTTGACACCTCAGAACCATCGGTCTTATAGATCTTTGTGGATCTTTTCCTCACTGTCCTTCTGAGGACAGGGGCTTCCTTTTAGTAGGCAGAACTTTAACTGAACAGACTGAACTAACATTCTTATGGTTTGGTTTCAGAGAAATTATCCTCCTTTAATACAATCATTATTTGCTTTTGTATGGGAGGTTGATATAACAGAAAAATCATCAAGCTATACTTTGTGCACGGGAGTACTTAATTAAAAAGTCTGTTCTAATTAAAAGCATTTGGGAGTAGGGATCAAATGAAACTATTTAAATTACAAATTCCTAATAGTTCCAAAGTTCTCTGTGATTTGATGCTTACAGCTGTAATTTGGTGTATAAGAAACTATATCACGCGACAGTTTTTTGTAGGTGTAAATTTTAATATGCTGTTTATGTTATGCAGATTTGGGTCTATGGATTAAAGACTTGTAGAAAAAAAATTTAATTCCTTGTAAAAATGGACCTCAAGATTTATATTAAGTTGAAACCATCAAATCAGACCATTAAGTATATACATTGTACATGTTATTTATTTGCTGTGGCTAAGGAGGGAGAAATGCGGACTCTGCCATAAAATTTCCAGCTTTGTTTTGTTTTGTGTTTATGTGCTAGATTTACTATCTCAGTTCACTATTTTTGCAGGTATTATTATATGTAGCTGTTGGCAAGGTCTAAGACATGTAGACAGACATAGAATTTAGCTCTTATTCCATATATAAACTAAAATATTGAGCAGTTTGATCATTTATTTTAAAAAGTAATGAAACTTGTTCAATACAATCACATTATGTAACAAGATTTTATATTAGAAGGTGGCATACTAATTGGAACAATTTAAAATTGCTTAGTTGGGTGACAACAGAAATCAAATTCTTTCACTATGTGAAAACTACATGAAATCATTACCAAGGGGGTATGCTGGGGAAAGGTATCATACAATATGCAAATAAGTATATATTCCAGTTTTGAATAGAAATTCCCTTGCAAATATCCACAATAATTCCTTACATGTCTTTTGCACAAAGAGCTTAATAAATTGAATTTCCTGTAATAAGGAAGTAGTCTTTATTAAAAATGGCATCTATTTTTTTCAAAACTTATTTCAGAGATGTGCTCGAATGAGGTTTTCTGCTTTCACAAAACTGTTGTATGTGTACATATTTCACTCTTCCAGAACTGAGTAAAACACTAACATAACAGACGACAAATGTATAAAATCACATACCTAGAAAGTTTAATACTTACTTAAAGAATATTAGGTTAATATGAAATATAGTAGCCCTCAGTCTCTCCCAACATAATGTCTTAATCATGTGAAGTAAGGGAAACAAAAACAAGTGATGAAAACAAATGTTAATGATCCATGTGATATTTGATAAGACAACTAAAGGAAGTCAAATAAAAGCAAACAAACAGGAACAGATGGGAAGGATCTTTGTCAAGTCATAACCCCTCTTCTAAAACCCCCAAAGGAAGAAGCTAATTAAAGAAAATATTGTTTCTTGCTTTTTTTATAATTTTATATTTAGAGTGAGAACATTCTGCCACTGCTAAAGCAAAGAAGCAGAGACACAAAGTCTGCATTTAACATGAGAAATATTTTAAGAGAAACTGATGTTCTGCCCAGGACCTTTTATAAGAGGATACTGAATAAATATCATTTCTTCTCTTGAAATGTAGATAATTAGAGTATAAGTGATTCCTAGAAGCTATAGTCAAGGTTGTGTCCAACTGTAAATAAAAAGTAAAAACCGAAAACGTTGCAACAGATTTTGAATTGTATGTAATTTAGGGTTATAGCTGTGGGATCTGAGACCTACAGAGTTGGGTCAAAGTGAGAGAGGACTAGACCCCTGACTAGACCCCCTTTTGAATGCTTTCTCCATAAGCACCTGGTACTATTCTAGAGAGTGGGTATGGACTGTGTGTACAAGAGCACAACAAGGGTATTCTATCTATACACAAGTTAACTCTACTAACATAAGCAGGAGGTAACAGATTGCCTAATGAACCGATATGGCCCAGCTCACTTGAAATCAGGAGTAGATATCATGTTTTATTACAAGGTTAAGATGAAGTAACGCTCTCTATTTTATCTGATACCAAAGACAAAATATAATCAAGAACTGCTTTTATATATTTCAGTTCTGATCAAAGAAGAAATTGCATGAGAGAATGGAGTCTAGTTTAAAACATGTTCTGAGAGCAAAAGATCAACTGAAGGTATAATACACAGGTTGAAAGGTAACTACATTTTAAAATAATGAAAGAGAAACCCTGTCCTTTCCATGCAAACGGATTTGTTATCAGACTAAGCACAAGAATGGAGGAGAAACCTGAACGCTGACAACTTGAGGCAGGTGGAACTAGACTTTAGGTGTTGTGGGGCTAGAAAGGATCATCACTGGGCAATCTGATCTAATCACAACATTCTTTCTAAATGGGAAATGAAACAGACAAGCCAGTAATAAAAGCTGAACTGAAAAATGTGAAGAAAAGGCATTTGAAGATCTACATATGGCTATGGTTAGTCTTAGCCGGTTTGGAGTTATTTAGTCAACTTCAGCCCTAAGCAAAATACTTCTCCCAAGTGGATAGATCAGCTTAAAGTATATCAGTTCTTCAGAAAAGTGACGTTCTTGTTGTCAAGTTCTTAAAGAAAAGGCCTCTTGCTTGAATTTCAGGCTCAACTATGATGTTGATGCTCTCTGTGGGCAAAGATAATTTACTCCTGAAGGTTAAGACAATCATACTTCACAAGGTATTAAAGATATTTTATACTGAAACTCAAGAATCTTTTCGAACTGGGGTAGAAATCTGGACCCTGTGTTTATACAAACTGATACCCATGGCCACAACCAAGCAAAATTGAATATAAATATTCATCACCATCAACTGCCTGCTGCTTGTCTATGCAATAGGGAACAGGCAATTTTAATGTTAGGAAATTAGTCCTCTAACAAAATGTTGTAGCCATGAGTAATCAGTCTCTACTCACATGGACAGGGTTTAGATCCTATACATTCAATCCTAGAACCTAAGTGTTGTTACAACTACTTGTCATAGGATCCGAACTCTTGTCTCCCTCAAATTGCTTACACATCTACACCAACACTTACAAAGCTGCATATCCTAGAGAAATTGGTTAAAGTCTGGCTATAATCTTCTTAAAAGCAGATAACATCCCATCTGACTTAGTGTATTTCTAGGATCTTGAACGTGGCCTGGATCCTGGCAAGTGCTCAGTAAAAATACACCAAAGGAACTATCAAACTAACATCACAGAGTGAGTGGATATTATGTGCCTTGAGAAGAACACAATCTCCCTTGGGTAGTCTACTGTCTCAGAATATATGACCTGGGCCTGAACATAAAAAAATACCAGATACAAAATGAGAAATATTCAAATAAGATTGTACTCGTCTAAAATGTCAAATTTATAACTGTTTTTAAAAGGCCAAGGAAATGCTCAAGATCAACAATAACTAAAAAGAAAGGACAACTAAATAAAATATGGGATCCTAATATGGATTCAGTAATGTTATAAAAATGCTACAAGGGATATGATTGGATCACTTGACAAAATAGAATTTTTATGTCAAATAAGTATTGTGTCAATGAAATATTTATTGAGCTGATAAATAAACTTTTTATAGAAGAGAATATTCTTAGAACATCCTTATTTTTAGTAAATACTCCTTGAAATATGTATGGGTAAACGTAACAAGGGCCATGATTTATACATCTTACTCCCAATTGTTTCAAAAACTTCTATGTACATAGAGAAATTTATAAAGCACATGGGAGCAAAACACTAATAATTAATGGATTTTGGTAAAGGATATATCAGAGTTTTAATACTTTTGAGTGTCACTACATGATGTTTACAACAAATTTAAAAAATAAGATAGTTTGCCTAAGTGAAACAGAATTTAAATACATCACTGTTATCCAATATTTATTCATAGATATATGAAGATTACACCCTCCACTCTCCATATATATACTGTTTCCCTAATTACATTGGTAGTATTCTTATGGTAAGTACATTTTCTGCTTAGCACCAAGGCCTTTGAGAAGTCCTCATCAAGTATTACATTAAGACAATGCTTAGTGATTTTCTTAATAGAGTTCTCTGAACAAACCAGGTTCAGTTTCATGAAACTTACTGGACTGAGGGTGTGAACATAAGCTGGATTCTGGTCTATTGGTCCATTATGTTTTAATTGGTAATTTTACATTTGTAAAGTTTATGAAGTCTGCTTAACTGTATTACCTGTTAGTTAGGACTGTATATGCTAATGTGAATTGCTGGTATAGGAAATTACTGTTCTGATTAACTGTGTTTGAAACACAGGTTATCTTCTAAAGGTTTATCAAAAACAAAAACAAAAAGCAGAATGTAGACCTCTTTAAAGTTTTGTTTTGTTCCTGTAAATAAAGAACAATTATATTGCTGGTAGGTCTACTTTGTCAAAGTACTTTGTGTGTGTGTGTGTGTGTGTGTGTGTGTGTGTGTGTGTGTGTGTGTGTGTGTTCCAATTAAGCATTCATTAGTAAGAACTGAGAAACCATCAGAGTGGTTAATGTACCAGCAAGTGAGAATGGGGTACTTTGCACTTAGGTTACCTTGCCCTGATTGGAAGGTGAGACCTCCCAAATTCAGCAAAGTGAAGCACAGTGAAATCTCTTATTACTTTCTGCATTCTTCTACACATTTCTGGGAGAGAGAAGACAGACTCAGGGATGGAAAGAAATAATCATTTGAGGGCATATCTGAACCTGAATGATAAATGGGCAAATTATCTACTATGCTTAATTAAAACAGAGCATAGAAAAGTGATACCTCATTTGTTAAAATCAGATATTGCAGAGAACAGAAAGAAGGGTCTTTCAAATAAAGCACGTGTATCCTTCAGAATTGCAAGAAACAGGCAAAATCCTTAGTGAATAAATTGTTTTCAGAATAAATGTATGTGTTATCTCTGGGGAAAAACCAAAGTTGGCAATTAGAAGGACAGCTCTTCCAGAGCCTAGTTATTTTCTTCTAAGCTTGGAGGGGAAAAAAGATCAGATTTCTTTTAAAAGTTTAGCATTTTCCATTTTTTCTACAGAATGACAAATTCAGTAATTTTAATAAAGTTATATTTGTTTAGGGAAGGGATTTTGAGTGAAGAAAGCTCTAAATCTGTAGGGCTTTGTTTAATATATTCTTACAATGGTGAACCAACTGCTGGCCCAGTGCTAAACTGGACAAACCTCAAACTTCAATGAAAGATCTCAAATTTTTTCAAGAATTATTTTATCTAAAGAAATGACACTTCTATGGAGAATAGTTTTTCCTTATCCCTTATCTAATGGAATCATCAAATGTTGTTCAGATAGTATGTGGATAAAAATAGCAATATGCTATACAAAAACTATTAAATAAGGAAGGCTTGTGTGTACTAAACTTCAGAGATGTGACAAGTTATGTTAGAGACAGACTAGCAAATGTGAAAGAGGCTGCCAGAATTATCATATCTAAAGAAGGAATATGAGAATCAGTAGGGTGTTTGTCCAGAAATGTAGCTTAGAGAAAGCAGGGTTAATTAGGCGATTTTTGGCAAATGTTCACTGAAGCACCAACCAGCGATGAGGTTTCCTTCAAAGACTGATGTAGACATCTGTTCTACCTTTAGATGCATTCCTGAGTTCACAAGGAGTCATATAATACTCCTTGTTCTGATCCCACTCTCAATTTTATTTTCTGCAAAGCTTGCTGTAGCAGGAATCTGCCAAGATGGCCAGCACCGCTCCCTGCCTCCTGGTTGGTATTCACATCTTTGTGAGATCTCTATCGCCTTCAAGTGGGGGCTATAGCTAATCATTTGCTTCTAATGAAGAGAATAATGGCAAAAGTGATGAGAAGTCACTTCCAAGGTTAGGTTATAAAGAACTGTGACTTTCTTCTTGCTGGTTGACTCTGGACCTTTTCACTTTCTTGATCTGATAAAGCAGGTTGTCATGTATCGAACTGCCCTATCGAGGGTCCATGTGGCAAAGAACTGATGACTGCCTCTGGCCAACAGCCAGCAAAGAACTGAGTCCCTCAGTCCACCACTCTTGAGGACACAAGGCATCTCAACAGTCATATGAGTGAGCCTGGAAGTGGATCCTGACTCAGTTGAGTCTAGAGATGAGTGCAGCGTCTGCTATGCCCTTACTACAACTGTGGACAGACCCCAAAGCAGAGAACTCAACTAAGCTATTCCCAGAGCCCTCAAATACAAACAGTGAGGTAATGCATATTATAAACCATGATCTTTTAAGTAATTTGTTGTGCCACAATACAAAATATTCCTTCCTTTATAAAAAAGATGTGCTAGTAAATGTTACAGGTGAATATTTCAGTACTGTGACTTACAGTGTTTTAGTACACCTCAGTTTGTGTTCTTCTGGAACACAGAAAAGATTTATAACCCAACTCAGGGTTAAGTGAACTTCCAATCAAAAGCCAGCTTCTGTGTTCTCCTGGAGGCTTGCCAGCATTAGAGAAACAACAAAACCAACCTGCATCTTTCCCAGGACAGTATTTCTTGTCCTGCTGTGTCAAAATACTTTTTAAACACTTCTCTGATTTACCACTAATGGTATAAATTATCCTAAATCACAAATATTTATTCTCATATTTTTAAAGAACTTGTTTGTCTCTTTAAAATATATATTATATACATATGAATATAATATTTAAAATAGTAAATATTTTATAAAAATTAAATATTAAAAATAATTAAATACAATATAATGTAAAATATTATATAAATATTATATATACCCTGTAGTAAGTGGAAATACTTCTATTACTTTGGGGTACTTTGATTCTACCTACTAAAAAATACGTTTCCCTTAAAGATTAATTGTTATTTCATGATATATGATGGCCTTCTCAGAAATAAAAATAGCCATCAATAGTCTAATCCTTATACTACATTTGTTTAAGAACAATAATGATTACATCAGATCAATGTGAGGGAAGTAACCATCCCAGAAAATTGCACGGCTCCCTACTGCTGAAGTTGTTACCATTGAATGAACTACCAAAAAAGATAAAAAGGAAAAAACTTCTGACCTCTCTATTAAAAGCATTTAGAAAGATACCCAAGTGAACAAGAAATTAGACAATCTTTTTTAATGTCCCTCAGAACTTTCAACTCAGTAGTGATGATTGACCAAATTCAATTTTGGTTAATCTGGTATCTTGCAATATCTGAAGATGTTGTTGATCATACTGCATGTTTTCCAAAGAAACAGACATAATTCCTTGCAAACTGATCAGGAAAATAACAAAATAGCCACAAACAATAACAAGTGTAAGACACTAAATGCTTCCTAAAGAGGAAAGCAATGGATAAAAGACAAAATGTTCTATCACAAAAAATATGCAATGCTAATATATAACTTTGCATTTTACAAATTGTCTCTGTCTCTAGACACAAAGAATTTCAGGAAACATCTGAGCACTCTGGACTTACAATTTGTGTTTATTGTAAGTTACCAATTTGTTCTCAGCATATATTAAATTCCATGAGACTGCCAAATTTCTTTAATTCAGTTTCAAAATATAAACACAAAAGCTCTACAAATAAACATTTAGAATTTATTATAATAAATGTGCATATATTTAGAAAGAAGATAAATGCTGATATATGTGTATTTCATGCCTACTGTGAAATTCTGCTCTGGGTCATGGTAACACAGACCACTATTACCATTAAAATTAATAGCTTGTGGCTGTGGTTACTGTCCGTATTGCCTTCTTTTCCCATCACTAGCAATTGTGACATGAATAAAATTAACTTATGTCACTATGTAGATCATTATATACTGAATTAAGGTTAGATTTCGAGAAGTATTATGAATTTAAGGAACTCATTGAGGCTTATGTTAAAACCAATTTGTAATAAAATCTTAATTTTTGTACCAGCAGGACAGTATACTACTCTTACTTTTAGGCCTAATTCACAGCCTGCATGTGGACATTACCAAATTGTTCAATAAAGAATGGCTATTTTATCTATTATTCCTTAGTTCCTTTCAATTTGACAGACAATTCAGTTCCATCTCTTTTTAGAGAAACTTACTTGCACAGCTATAAAAATATTAAATTGTAAGTTCTTGGATAATAAATATTGCCTGTTTTCCTATCAGGTCTTTGATAGGATCATGGTGTCTATGAAGAGTCTACTTTATCAGGTCTGGTTCTTTACTAGATCAATGCCCCGTTGAGAATTCTTTAAATGCTGCAACTCTAAACAGACATTTGATGACTCTACTGACAAATGCCTATGTACTGAAAAATCATGATGCTCCTAAAGCTCAAAATATAGTGTAAGAGTAGTATTATTTTGATATAATACCCTTCGTTGTGATTATTCAGAACACCATTATATGAGCATTTTTTTCTTTATTTACCAAGTTTAAAGAATAAGTCTAATTTTTACTTTCCCTTCATCAAAATAAGAATGCATTATACTATTCAAATGATTGCAAAGAATATCTATGTGTCAGAGGGAAAATCTAACAATGAAAGTAAATTATTGTTGCCTTTCTGTTTATGACTCTGTTCAGTGTAGTTTGATTACTTGAAAGGACTGGATTCCAACATATTGCCATATGAAACAATATCATGAAAAATACATGTCTCTTAATGCAAGAGTTGAATTGACAGTTTGTCATAAGTAAAATCTGCAGAATCAACAAAGATGGAAAATAAATAAGTCAAAATATGAATTATCTAATGTACTACTATGTATTTTTAGCATTCTCTATTCTAATTTTATGTATATGATCTAGTACTGTAAATTTCTGGTCCCAGTTTTATTACATTCACTTTAATGGACAAAATTCTGTACTGAGTAATCCATCCTTTCTAACTGCCATAAAAATAGAAGCTACATTATGTTTTCTCTATTTAAAAAAATATTAGGCCATTTGTTACAAATAAGGATGGTGTAAAATGTTAGAGAAATGTATTAATTCATAGCCATTTGAACATACTCTGCTTCTCAATATTGCCTTTGTTATTCTTATTACAATCTTTTCTTTGGGTTGAGGCATGTCTTGACACTCTAACCTTTGTAGAAGAATGACAATATCAAGACTATTCAAAGAGATTCTACATTTTCAACATAAGGCTTTAATGGTGCCTAAAGTTGTGTGTCTTGTCTGGACCTAACATTCAAACTGCTTCACATTCAAGTGCCAGCTCCCACCCACCTTAGATGCTTTTGCTATGACTCTAGATGCCCTGACGTTACTTCAAACTCAGTAGCAGCAAGCCAAACTCATTGTATCTACTTTAGCCTAGATCTTTCCCAAATTACCTATTTAAAAGTACCAACTACTGTCTTCTAAGTCCTGCAGTTTGATTTTCCACTTCTATTTCAAATGCCTCTCCCCACTTAACTCCTTGCACAACACCAGAACTTGAACATCCTCATTACATCATTTCTGAATTCATTACATTCTTCGTTTCTTTATCCTCACTATCAACACCTCCTATGCAATGTTTACACTGGATTTAGGATTTAGAATGTTGATTTCTAATAGTTTAATAAACATTATTTAGGAATCTGTCCAAAAATTATAGTCAGATGCAGCTATAATATTTCTATTCTGTTTGCAAAAAAATTACATAAATACGTCAATAATATGGCTGCTCAGAGGATTTAGACTTACATATCTAGACTTAAATGTATCTTCACCAATCACCCAATTGGAATTAATTGCATTGTTTGTGCTCTGACAGTACTTTGTTCACATTTAAGAAGCACTAGATCAAAATGTTACTTCATTAAAAGAGAATGACAGATCTTCTACATTTTTTAGGGAAAAAAATCAAATTTCCTAAGTTTTAAGTTTAATATAATAAGTTTAGGCCTTGGATAAATGTTTCCAGTAGGGTACTAGTGAGCACTTACAAACAACTAAGCTAAGAATGAGTTCTACTGGGAAAAACTTCCAAGTATAACTACCTAAAATGCTCATAGAATATGATTGTTTTTAAATATTGAAACATGCAGATACATCATATAGGCATCCTTATTAAAATTATTCTTGTTTCATATAAATTTAATGTATAATTATTTCATACTTTTATATAAAATTTGACTTATAGTTCCTACCATCCCTGCACACCTTGACACCCACAGCTTTATCAACAGAATTAAATCAATATGTATTTTATTAGAATTATTTATATCTCACTACCTCCCATAGATTATGAATTACTTAGAGAAGATATCATGTCTTATGCATTTTTTCTGGCTCCAGCAGTTAAATGTATAAACTTTTGTTAAAGTGGATTGGTTACAACAGATAGATTTACCAAGAATTAGCAGTAAAAGACAGATTGCCAAAGTTCATCCCTTGAGATAATTACAATTCAATAAAATGGTTATATAGTCAGATAATTTTAGGAAATGCTAGTTTAAATTTTTAGTCAAATATATTAACTTTAATGTTGGCCATTGTTTAACTTCAATGCAGGACCTTTAATCATTAAAATACTAAACATGGACTTTGAAAACTCAAAAAGATATAAATTTTTAAAAATGACTTTCATTTTTCACATACAGCCATTTTTATAATTTATTCTCCCAAACTGTTCATGAGATTCTCAGGAAAGGACATTGATAATAGTCTGGAAGCTATGTTGGCAGAGCACGTTCCTCTAAGATTTTCCACTTCCACATGCAATGAAGATTTTATAGCAGCTGCAGTGGTCAGATGGTTTCAGGAGGGGAGATCAGATGAAATATATTTAATTGAAAGAAATGAGAAGAAATTCCGTGGTTTCAGTATAACTTAAATTCATGATTTTCCTTCTTTATATTCTGTATTCATTATCCTAAACATATGACAATGTAAACCTCCAGTTAAAGAGGGAGAAGGCAAACACCATAGCAAAGAAATTGAATTAAAATTATGCATAAAAATGAAAAGTCTAGTTTTACATATTCATATGTTTGTCACATTGCTCATTTTATTCAGAAATCATAAATGCTGTCAATTATAAACACAAAACAAAACAAGTCATTATTTTCAAGTCTTTCAGAATTCTAAACAGCCATTGGCCCATTAAATATTGCTAAAATGACATGTATACTTGTTCTCTAATATGTCACATTAAGGCACCCTGTTTGTGTTAAAATATAAAAGCCCATAGCTTTGGGATAATGACATAATATCACCTCTTTGTTGACTATACATTTTTAACATTAAGGAAATAATTGGGGAAGTTTTCCTATTTCCTTTGTTTTGTAAAAATAACATGCAAAGGAGTTGTGGTAATTCACAGCCTTTCTATGTGAATTGTTGGATTTAAATAAATGCCTGTATTCTAGTTTTCTCACAAAGGAATAGAATCACACATTAAAATACTATTCAAAACAAGGCAACCAAGAACTGCATTTGAGATCAATTACCTTCCTACTAAATATTTAAAACATTGATTTAGAAAAATAATTCTTACATGATGTAACAAAAACAAAAACCCAAATATCTATACTGAAACAAGTATATAAATATCCTAAAAATACTCATCTACTTTTTGTATGTTTCTTTATAACCACTCAAGCATTAATTTTCATGACATTTTCACAGTGTAGATAAAGGTCATCAGAATTTTTGGAACTAGTTGAGATTTCTATTGTGGGTGTAAACATAGAATGAGATAATGCGAAAACTAAGTTTAATACTATTCCCAGCTTTGAATCAAAATGAGGTGTGTTCTACTGTCAATTCTATAGTGCACATTCTTTGGTGTATTTTTTTGGATTGATGCCTGTTAGGGTGCAAGCCATCATTTATTGATGAATTTGGACTTGATATGGGTGACTTTCTGAGAGCCAGTGAGGAGGTTCCCATCTAGTTTGAACCCAAATCAGTTCAATGTAATGGGGCCACCTGCCCTCATTTGCTATAGGCCAGTAGTAACAATAAATCACTGGTTGAATTTTTCCTGCATTTGGAAATACCATTGTAAGACAGTAATAAATTATCTAAATGGGATAATATGATATGGAAAAATAAATTTTTATAGTCTTTTTTAAAATTCTGCTGCTGGTAACCCTTGGAAAGTTATTGCAAATATATCACACATCTCAATGAGGTCATACCTCGGAAAGATAAAGAATTATAAGAAAAATGTTTCCAAAAGATAGACCATAAACATATGTGTGCCATTAACATTTTTCTTTTTATCGACCACATTTACTTCAATCTTTTCATTACTTGAGGCTTGGATATGTTAACCAGGATTGGTTCCTAATGCTTTGGGAAATACAGCCCATGAAGGAGAAGAATAAATTCATTAACCCTTTAAATTAAGGTACCTCTTCAGTTTTTTTAAATGCTTCTCATTCTAATGATTTAAGATGTAAAATTGAAATTTACAAAATAAAAAATTAGGCATTTGAAAACCTTTGTAATAAATCATACCACTTAAATACCTAACACAACGGCCTTAATATGAGTTGCATAAATTTGAAAGATTCAGGCAGGTGGGCCTCAAATTTCTACCTAAAAAAGTATACCTGAACTCAAAAAGGTTAGCGAAAGTCATTGCATTCATTCTAAAAAGCTTGGAGAGCCATTCTCTTCACTTGTGATTTAAGCACTCATTTCAATTTGGGTTATGTGTTGACATAATCTGATATGAGTTTTTTGGATTGAGAAAACTTTAATGTCTTACTATTATCAAAGAACACTAATAACATTTATCTTATTCAGGCTTCCACAATATCTTAAAATATCTGATATCTTACATAAATATGTGTATTTCTGAGTTCCCTCAGAAAACAAATAGGGTAGCAGTGAGCTCTCTTATGGTCCCACTTTGGCAAAAGTCGGTTGAAAGCCAGAACCATCTGTTGGATTTAGAAGAGGCATGTACTTTTCATTCCTGTTGTCTTACTCTTAATCTTCTTTTCTTATTTGTGAAATTTCTCTCCATTCCCAATCATTTAAATAGGGATAAGGCCCAGGCAGTGACACATCATAAAACTTAGCTGGAGAAATTTATTAAAACTAGTCAAAAGACCATGACAACTTGAAACAAGATAGGCCTAAAACTATATTAACAAATATAAGCCATTGAGAAAAAATAAAGACATTGGAATTACTAATACAAGGAAATATCAATTTATCATGGAAATCAAATGACTAGTTTTTAACATATTCAAGTGGGAATTTTAAAAGTTAATATAAAACCATAGTATGGAATCAAAGTTAAACACAGCAAACCTGATTATGTATGGGAATAATTTATGGTCTAAAACCTCCTCATGCAGTGCTCTTTCTCCCAGGGAGAAATAAATAAAGAATGAGAGTCAGATCCAATAATTTGTAGCCATCATTCATTGTTTTATAGGTGTAATTAGTAAGCTTAAGTGGAGATTTACTATCTCTGGAGTATGATTATATACGAATTAGAAGAGTCTGCAGTTATTTCACACTATATGAAAATACAAACCATATTAAGAGAAATTTGCCAAAATATAATAAAAATGAAGAAGCTCTAACACTTCCACCTTAAATGAGTCAAAATAACTAGTTTATCTTTGATTTAATTTGGAAAGAGATCAATAATCATACAGAATATGTGGCTGCAAATAAATCTCCTCAAGACATATTGTTTAAATGACATAAATATTGAAATTCATACTCTGTCATGAATTTTTTAAATGACTTTGAAAATTTGATGAATATAATTTTGATTTTACAGCTTAAAAAATGCTAAGAGGAAATGTGTCACATGGGAAAAATATATTCATTGGTTTAAGAGAATATTTTTTAAAATCCAAATCCAAATAATGTTTAATTTTACCAAAAAGGAATACTATCACAAACACTATTACATTAAATTTGTGCATAATTATAAAGATAGCAAATTATTTTTAACAGTCTCTACAAGGTGCTGTTCTATATTCTTTACATATATTAATGCATTTAATCCCTAAAACAACTCTGTGAAGTGGATATTATGACCATTATCTGTGTTTTAAAGATTAGGAACCCCCCAAATCATAAAGTTTAATTTATACACTCAATGTTACATAGATAATAAAGAGCAGTGTGGAGATTTGAACACAGGCAGTCTAAATCCAGAATTCATGTATCTGTAACAGACAAGGGACACATTATATGTGTGTGTTTGTATGTATGTATGTGTGTGTTTGTATGGCAAAATGCCTTTGGCATTTGGACAGGATAAAAATACCAGTAATACAGAAGGCCTTAGCAGCTAAAGTGAGTTACCAGGGTCACAACACCAATGAATGGTAATGTTGAAATTAAACTAACAATATACTTCTTGGTTTACCACTGCTTTCCTAGGACAAAATTATCTTAATGTTAATTTTAACCCTTTAAAAAACAGCTATTTCCATAAATTGTCAATGCTGATGTTAGAGAAAATCTGTACTGGAATTTATTTTGTAACTGGTTAATAACAATTATCTTTGTAGTCAAATGGACTTATTTTTCTTTTTATATTAGAGAAAACTTCATGAGAAACTTAAAATTATGAGAGTGGTTGCAGGCCAAGAAATAACGATTGCCTAATGCAAATGCATTTTTACTTTCCTAAAAGTAAACCCTACAGGAAAACCAGTCAATTTAATTGATTTTATCACACTACTTAACTTTACATGGAAAGAACTACATATTTGCATTTTGAATCTTAATCCTTACAAATTTACACCACCCTCATTATCTACTTTAATATTTAGCCACTCACAGCCACTTCATAAATTATCATGAGATAAAAAGACTGTTGTCATGCAGGAGCAAGGAATATGGAGGCAAAGGGGCTCAGAGGTCCTGAGTTCACGGCTTGATTCCAAGCAATTTGCTTTATGCTCATGGACCTCAGTTTCCCCAAATTTAAAGTGGGCATGCAGTGAAGATCAACAAAAATAATGTATGGGAGAAAGCTGTGCCAACTTTAAATTGCTTTAGAAATGTTAACTGATGCTCTTTGTAGTATTTTGAATCAACAATGCATCAAAATGAATAAATGCCATTAATGGACCACCAGGGACGTCCCCTCCTTGACGTCTTTTAAACTTCCAAGCCCTCTCCTTACACTCATCCTCAGTTCTCTTGAAATATACGCTATTTGGCACTTGTTGAAATTTTGGATTTCATCCTTTCCAAGGCACGTCTCTTGGTTTTTCCTATGATCTCTTAGCTTCTGAGAGAGAAGCCCCGGCTGCAGATCTACAGCAGGCAGACGTAGAATAAAGTTGAAACTGTATAGCTTCTGCCAGGAAATATTGTCAGTCAATCTAGAGGTTGTTAATAATAGCAAGTGGATTTTAATGGGCTAATTTCTTTGAACCAGCTAAAATATTTTCAAACCATTTCCCAAACAATTAAACATACTGGTTTTTCTCAGATTATGCTCTCTAGTTGCCCACTATTTCAGCCATAAAAGTAATATTGCCATTGAAAGATGATCAGGCCTTTGCAAATCTTACGTTTAAAATGAAATGGTTATATTAATTTATCCACTTACCAAATGCTTTGCCACCTTTGAGGAAGTGAAGTTGGACTTCCCTTTTTTAAAGTGTTGCTGCTGTTAGAATGCTACTGAATGCTAAATAATGTGTTTGTTTTTCAGCTGTTGTAAGTCTAAAGAGATTTTCTGAATACTTCAATTATAAAAACATTTAAAACATACAAACTTGTGCAATTTTTATTTTAATGAAGATGAGAAGTTCATTAAAGAAGATAAATATTTCATTAGATGTTAAATAAAACAAAGGGATTTTTTGGCTTCTCTCAGCACAAAATTCCTTTGAAAGATTAATTAATACATGCAAATTATGCAAATTAGACCCATGCAAATATTTTATGAAGACAATTAAGGGAACCATTAATTACTGCTTTTTTTGCTTCAGTGAGATTCATTCATTTAATTTTAATTTCACTTTAACTGTTTTGATGTATAATCTTGCAGCTAAGAACTTTATCTTTCCTGGCGGGTCACTTAAACTTATAAATTTCATCAAGTGAGTGCACAGAAATCTGTAAAGATATTCTCTAGACTGTGTTTAGTATCGAGAGAAATTTCTGACACAATGCTCTCCCAGAAACAGGGAAACTGGAAGGGAATGTGAGCTCATTCTTGGACAAGGTTCAACTGCTGGAAAAGCAATTAATTTGCTTTGGCTGTGCTAATATAGGGGAATTAGAAAGTGTGACACAAGACAAATAGAAATAATTAGTTCTCCAAAATGATGTTCTCATTAATATGGTTCGAACAGTAGAAATAAAAAACATTATTGTGGCATGTCTGCATTCTGTACCTAACCATGGGAGGTGGAATAATGCACCATAAGCATTTTTACATTTATAGCCTAATGATGATGTTTTATTTTTTTTCTAAAAAAGAATTTATACCAAAGGGTGTTATAGATCATGAATGTCAAACATATACATGCTACCAAAATTGATGACATTCTTACCTTCACCATGTGTTTATATAACAATTTTTTTACTTTGTATATGCAGATCCTGTAATTTGGTGAATAGACTTAAAGATGGGGTTCTTTTCCTGTTATTTAAACATTTTCAGATCACATTTATAACTCTTGAAGTATAAATAATATATCAGAAAGTTTTTTTTAAAATTATGCTTCATCTTAAAGAAGCTACCCTATTTATTAAAGGTTCTCTTAGATGGCTACGCTGATTTACTGTCTAAGGGTGGATACAAGAGGAAGCAGACTATGTGAACATGAACAATTAGAGTTAGTTCTAACCTATATTACTACAGGGTAACCATCTCCAGCTTTGGTAGACATTATACATATTTTCTACTGTTATGACCTTTGGTGAGCAAGTTAATTGGAAATAATGGCCATTAAATTTTTTCTTTGATAATTAAGTTAAAAAGACTCAAGACAAAAACCTATTTTGAATAAATTTTCCTTGTATCTGAGGGTGAGAATACTGTCCAAAAAGTAAGAAATTAATGCATTGATCATAATGAAAAACCAATTCCCTAAAATTATTGGTATTTGTAAGAATAAAAACTATTATGAATAAAATACATATATATAATTAAAGTGGCAAGGTTTATTTTTCTACCTATTCTTTGATTTGACATTTCTCTCAGTCCTGTAGCCCATCAGTGTTAGTATGTTACTGTGAAAAGTTATAAGTAGATATATAATCTACTTAAATATTGATATTCATTGAAATGTTAATGTTTTTTAAAAACAGACCTTAAAATTATTTTCTTTCTTACAAAGGTAATCTTATTTCATTCATCTCGAAATTTTTATATTCCCTAAATTTCTTTTGTATACTCACACTGTCCATACAGAGGTATGTTATGCCTTCTAAATTAGGATTATTGGTGATTTCGCTTGTATACTTGGTTTATTACTCTTCCGTGTCATTAATTATGATGTAAAACAAAATGGGTCTAGCATTGATTTTTCCAGAACCCCTGCTAATATTTTTCACAATTTCCACTTATTACTCTTCTTTGGTAAGGGTCTTCAGGCCAGTATTCAAGGCTATCCACAAACATGGTCATGAACAAGCCAATTTAATTCAATTTTATCAATGCAAACAAAACATTATTATACTTTGTATTAGTAAGTGCTCTGTTTCAATCCTCAATAGTAACTTACTTGCATAATGCCTTTTTTTCCTTCACTGAATTTCCAATTCCAGTTCATTATTACTGCTATTCCTTATATCCACTGTTCTCTCATAGAACCTGCCATCTATTACATTACTTTTGCTAGGAAAAATGATGTCAAATACATTACAAACCGAGCTCAATCACTTTGCCTTAATTTACTCTGCCTAATATTTGGGCAATGGAGGAAGAATTCAAATCATGTCACAAAACCTCATATTATGTCACAACTCAACACAAACATATAATAATAACAATATTGCTTTTTCCCCCCATAAAAACCAGGAGTTAAGAAAATTAGCTCTGTGGAAATATTACATTTTAAATAATCTTATGTAAGTAACAATTACAATGAATTGCATTTTATATATTTTGGGCAACATCATACTTAACTGCCACTGTGTCTAATTTCATGTATAATTAGTTTAAATTATGTAAGAAGACATTTCCAACAAAAACCTGTAAGAGGCCTTCAGCATTTGGAGTTTAAACATATCCACCTACATTCAGAAACAGATTTACTTTGTTATGTATTTCTTAAAAGTATAAATATGCTTATACTAAAATTATAAAACATTCTAAAATTTTATAAAATATTCCAACTCATGAGTATGTCTGAGACTTTCTATATAATAACAGTTAAATGAGTAGTTAACAATGACCTACGATAATGATGGAACAATAGCCTGTTTATTGGTTACTACCTGCAATCAATATCATCTTTTGTTCAACTAATCAATGCTGTCTTGAATTGATTAGTTCTTTTGAAAGGCTGCCAAACACTAGAAACCCGTGCCAAGGCACTAGAAGTAAATTTATTATTGTTTTGTTTTGCTCGCAGTAATATAACTCTAATACATATTTTTTAAAATCAAGAAAAATAGTTTGAGGTAATTTCTATAGCGATTACATATTTCTAAGTGACTGACAATAGTCAATATGCAGTGCAGGCAGCCCAGAAACCAGTTTTAATCAACCTCCCTCTTTTAAAAAGAAAAATTTTTTAATGAAAGTCTCTCCTCCCCACTTTTAAGCAAAATACAGACATCTTTTAAATATGGAAAATTAGGTTCAGGTAACAAAAAAGTTCTTGTAAATTTCTGCAAAAACTTTATGGAATTCAATCAACATTTATATTATAAACAAAGATCAATTTTCTGAAAAAAGAAAAGTAAACTATATATTAGAGTAAAAAATAGTTTCAGTGTTTACCAGTCGCTAGGTGTTAACAATGTGTTAACTCATAGTAATAAAATTTATTATTAATAGCTAAAACTTATCTGTGTGCATACTGTAGTTCAGTATATGCTAAGTGCTTTACATGGATAATTTTATTTAATCTTCATAACAACCCTCTGAGGTTAAGCAATTACTAAAGGAAAAAAATAAAAATCATGGAGGAGAAATCTGAATCAAGATCTGACTCCTAGCATTTCTTAATTGCTGGCTCTGTGGAGGTACCCGAAGAACCTCCATTATTACATTAAAAGTAGGGGTCTTTTTAAGTATTAGAAATAGAAATATGCATAAGACAATTACGTGAAATCAAATTTAAATAATAGTTTCAAAATTATCTTGAAAGTAGCAAGTTTAAGTAAGGTTCAAATTCAGACCATTATGGGGTATAAGTCTTGGGACTCTGTTCAAATATATACTGTAAAATAAATGAAGAGACTCTCCAAATGTCTTACATTAAATCAAAATTGGATTAGTGTCTGATTTATCATAAGCCACTGTATGTGAAATTGTAGGGATGTAGATGTGTCTTTTATCTAATAAGATTAATTTGTTAATTTCTTTCACTGCCACTTTATTTTCGTAACTTAAGAGAAAGGTTTCCCCCAGTGTGTATGCAAGTGTCTATAAACATGGTATAGAACATAATGACCAATTAAAAAGTAAAAAGCTGGAAAGGAAACATTTTTTAATTGTATGTCACTCCCTAGTAGCTGTCAGGGGACTGTTTTGAATTTTTTAAGTTCTAACAGGCAATGTGTTAAGTATCCAAAATGAGTGATGGGACAGCAACTAATTATTCTGGAAGAGATACATGTAAGTCCAGACAGCAAGGCTTGGAGGAAAGAACAAGGGCTTTGGGGTCATAAATCTGGATTCAAATGTCAGCAACCCCACTAACTCATAGTGCAAATGTGAGAATGCTAATTAACCACTCTGAGATAAAAGTTATCTCACCTTTAAATTTAGAATATACAGGAAAGACTCAGTAAATGTCAGCTTCCAATCCTTCTCACTATTTTAATAAGCAAATGCTTCCAATTATTATGTAATATCCCCAAAACTAAAATGAAAGTGTATTAGTAGGAAATTCATGGAGAGCTAGAATGTTTGATTCCATAAAGTATGATACAAGATATAAATTCCACTCATTAGAATGACCTGCATTATGATGCTTTGGAATGATAAGTAACTAAACAAATAATAATTATAGTTACATATTTTAAAAGAGTTACAAGGGTATATTTTAACAATCCTAATCTAAAAACAATCAGAAAGAAACTAAAGGGATGTGAATAGCAATTGAACTAAGTTATATTCCCATTAACTTGCTGTATAAACTTTAACAATTCATGTAACCTTACTAAGTCTTGGTTTCCTCTTTTGCAAAATGAAGAGATTTAATTGATCTTTAAAGTACTTTCCAAGTGCTAAGGCAGTAGCTTCAAAAATATTGTGCTGGCATATCATCAGTGTACAATAAATATTCATTGAATAAATGAATAATTTTCAAAATCAGCATGTATCTTCAAATTTCTAGGAAGTAGAAAGAAGATATTTTTAAACTGGAAAAAAAATGATTGCTAATATGAAGGCAAGTCTTTAATGCCCTTTTATTGGAAGAACATTCGGCTTTCTATGATCTGGGATCACTCAGAAAAAATAAGAAGAAGCCAAATAGTTTTGATTATGATCCTTGGATAAAAATAAGAGAAATGTACTTTCAAGTGAAGTCAAGATTTTGTGAGCATAACTTGCAGATATTCTACAATGTCAAAGAAACTGTGGTCCACATTCCCATTGATTTTAACAATTACTTTATGTTTTAAGAGGATGGTTTTTTAATTGGAAAGGAAAAGCAAAAGGTACCATGGTACCATTTTGAAGAATGAACTTTCCAGACTTTTTGGAAATTCATAAAAGCCATAAATAAAACATCATTACTTGATAACTCTCCTACATTACAGTTCATGTCTATATACTGAACACGTTTACAATTTATAGAGATTTAATCATTTGAAATTATAAGAAACAAATCCAAAAACAAGCATAATGTTAATGTGCATTAAAACCAAAGAAGAGAGTATTAAGGAATGTGACTATTGTATGATAAATAAAAATTGAAAATGAAAAATTGGTTGTAAGGGTATATTCACAGAATGAAAATCTTAGGTCAAATTTGCAAAGAAAAAAGTAACATTACAAAATGCACACAAGAAGAATAAACACATACTGTTAGCTCAGCTTTCAGATATGAAAATTAGTTCTGCCAGAATTTGCAATTCTGACTTTTCTGGCAGACTCTCATTATACTTCATTCCCTCCCATCAGTCTCTCCAACCAAAGTCTGAGAAATGTCACAATAAGGACCCTTGGCATCTACAAATATCGAACTTAGGCGCTAATTCATCAATGGTTGATGAATTCCTTCTGGGAATTCATAGCAGACCCCAGGATGTATCAAACGCTGGGCACTGCAAAAATGGCCCAAACATTTGACACAGTCGCATGTATCTGTCAAACACACTGGCACTGGGGGTATAGTAGTGAACAAAACAGGCACTGGTCACACTGCTCAGCTACCTTCCAGAGAGTGAAGAGCCACTGAGCAAGGAACAACGAATGCACAGCACACTACTGTGGAGAAGTGAGAGGTACGTGAGAAGCTGAAGCAGGCAGAAGTGGACCCAGGGGGCAGGGCGGTGCTACAGGGGAGGGTGGAGAGTCTGGGGAGCATTCCTGGAGGGAACTAAATGAGACTTAAAGGGTCGGTGAGTAAAGGCAGAGATGAACGAAATATGTGCCTGGTAGGGAGAGAAAGATGAGAGGCTTTCAGGGAAAAAAATGCAATATGGTAAGGGGAAATTCCCGAGTGAGGAGGAAGAGTTGGTAAAGGAGGGAAATGCCATCTCCACTCTTCCCTCATCACGTATTAAGGACACTGGACTGGACAGATGAGGGTGCCATGGGGAAAGAACACCCAAAACAGGCTTGCAGAGGGGCCGGGGTGGAGGAGCTTTTTGGTTTTGTGCACTGGACCTTGATACTCCTGTGAGACAGACAAATGAAAGTTGGATATTACCTGGAGCTCTTAAGAGATGTGTGAATGGACTGGAGAGATCCTTTTTTTAATTGTCAAAATATATAAGTTAAATAAACCATGTGAATGGATGCTGTTGCCTAGGGAGAGAGATTAAAAAGAGACTAGGACTTAGCTGAAGAAAGTCATCCTGTTATAGATGTGGCTGCATACAGTATGTGGATATGCTTTTAAACTGCTTTCTGGTTTCCACCTCCCCTCCTTGACAGTTTTACAAAAATGGTGGTATTAAATGCCAGTGAGGCAATATTTAGTCTAACTACTCTGAAGTGCTCCTTGGAGGTAATTACTTGGCACTTGAGCAATTTTTAAGGGCCCAACTGCTAGGTGACTAACTCTTGGGCCAAGCATGGCATCTATGTATTGCCAAAAGGTTAAAAACAAATAAACACATAGCAAGCATAAAAGAAAGTTGTTTTCTTTGTCTTTCCTAATTAAATTGAGTTTGTTTTGGAATAGAAAGTAATTTAATTTATGGCTGGATTGGAGCAAGAAAGAATACAAAGAGTATCATAACACCTGGGCGTGGGGACCCTAAGAGAGAGACAGTAAAGGGAGCAAGGGGCTGTGTTTGTGTTAGTCTTCAACTGTCAAGCAGCAGGTGCTCACAGCTCCCAAAAAGCCCGACATAGACCCTTTCACAAATTAGCAATGAGGTCTGGCTCTTTTTTCTCTCCCATTCTTGTGCATGACTCAGAATTTAAATAAAAACAGTCTTTCTTTTTTCTTTGATTTCTTCTGTTCACAGTTCATTTTGTTCTGTTAGATTCCAAATGTATTAATTTAGCCTAAGTTTTCAAAAGAAAAGCTTCAAAGGATTAAATGAGCCTATTTAGTGGGGTTCAAGTAGCAAAAGGTGATCTCTTTGTTCTAGTATTTAAAAAGTCTTGGGTAGTTCAACTGCTGGTGAAATACCTTTTTTTAGCACCTAACACAGAAATACAGATTTATTTACAATGAAATTTTTTATTACATTTGAGAAAAAGTCATATTATCTAAGTAAAATCATGAATATTAGTTAAGTACATATTGAAAACTGTATTTTGAACAATCATAACAAAATCATTAAATCCAAGTGTATCCAAAAACTAGAATGTTACTGATTATTCACATTAGAATTGGGGAATCTTTTTAGTTGATTGGCTGGATGAATGAATGAAGTGAATAAACACTTCATATTACACTTAAACCAAAGCATTAAATAACCTCATAATCATTCACATTTGGCTTTAAATTACTATGTAAAATTGTTGTTCAAATATTTTGTTTCCTTAATCACAAAGTTGTTTGGATGGCTTTTCTATGTCACTCAACTGGACAGCAAGAAGAAGTCAATTTATGATTAAAAATCTTGCTCAGAATAAGCAAATCACAAGAGAAATGGAGAGTTGTCAATATTTCAGCCTTACCCAGCCAGACTTTATCTGTATTAAAGTGTATATTTGAATATATGTGTATTTTTCAAGTTCAAATAAAAATAACCATATCCTTATTTTGAACAAAGTCTTGCTGAAAGAGAGCCATGGAATACATATGCCAACTATGCAAAAATGTTCAATCATTGCCTAATCACTTCTTAATATCAACAACAAATCACCCATGTATATGTAGGAGTATCCTGTCTGTAAGTTCTCTTTGAGTTCTGACCATCTAGAAGGTTCTGACCAGATCATGTATATATCACGGCTAACTGGAGACTCATGTGCTGTCTTAGAGCCTGTGGACTTAGCTAAGGTATTGCATGAGCACTCCCTGAATATGCAAACCAGGCCTGATATTTACATTGTCCTTATTGAGGTTATCATCCCTAGTAAAGAGAACTGGCTTTGTTGCTAGTAATTTATTAACTGTATGGATGCCATTTTTAAAATAGAAACACAACAGAAAGATTATGATTTTAATAAGGTATAAGTGCACATACATATAATTTTGCTGAAATCCATAATGTTCTAAAAACAATGAAGTCTTTTCTTGTTTTTTTAATTAAGGCACCACTGATACATAATCTTATGAAGGTTTCACATGAGCAACACTGTGGTTTCAACATTCACCTATATTATCAAGTCCCCACCATCCCGTTGTAATCACTGTCCATCAGCATAGTAAGATGCTATAGAGTTACTACTTGTGTACAATGAAGTCTTTCCTACATATACAGTTGCATTAACCTTGGATTTCCAAGGAGATGTCTGTAATAACACATGGTTCAAGCCTTAGGATTTAAAATATAATTATCATGGTCTTAGGCAAAATAAAAACATAGGCAAAAAACATTCTCTAGGAATGTTTCTTCAAGTTTCTGATTTTTTATTTATTGCATATATGACATTTTACAAAAGTTTATTTCCTTTACTCTGACCCAAGAATAACACTTTTGGAGCTGATTAAGTAATACAATTAATGTTCAATAATATCTCAAAAATGATTGAACTTAAAATGCAAAATAAAAGTGATTGGGAGGATTATAGCAGTTAATCATTTTAATTTTAGGCTCCCTTTGAAGAATCATATTCTTTAAAATAGAAAATAAATGCTCTTTTTAATCTTTAGTATTCATGTTCTTAGATTGCATCTACTGTCTAGAATAAATGTTAGACTATAAATGCTACCATCAGATTTTTTTCTTTCCTGATACTGTGGTCTCAGCCATATACATATTTAGCATTTCTGAGTGTTTAATTCACCTCCCTTTTAGCATTCTACCTGTGACTTTGCTCAGCAGATTTGTGTTATTAAAATGTATATAATGGCATTCAGAACATTTAGAAAATTCTAGAAAATTCACATAGGACTAAACAATCTTATTTATTGCTAACAATCAACTAGTCTATTTTGTGTATACCTTGCTATACCTGTCACAAAAACGAGAAGACATTTTCTAATTTTAATAACTACCCAGTATTTGATTAACCCATGCTTTTTTTAAAAATATAAAGAATAGAACTTATAATCCTTCCTGCATTAGACTGGGCTGAAGCATTCAATAAAACACATTTACTGTGTCCAAGATTAAATCATACATTGTTTAAAATTAATTATTCCTTTTTAATTGCATTGTATAAACAGAAATGACCTGTTAATTTAAAGAAAATCTATCAGCACAAAATGAATTCAGTCATATAAACAAGCAAGATGAACTTGACCTTGTTTGAACTTGTTTTGATGTGGCCCAGATGGTAGGCTACATGCTTGAATAGCAGGCTAAAACTGAGGAAAAACTCATATAGCAAGATCTAGATTTATAGCCTTTTGCAAATTCCTACCTTGTATTGTCCTTTCAGCATCTGTTCTGCTGCCACTGCGGTCAGCTTCTATCTCTGGGGTCAGAGAGTCTAAAAGCACAGAAAGGTAAGAGTGACATATATTTCATGATTCCTATTGTCCTTCAAAAAAAGAGCAACCTGTTACTTTGGTGCTGAATTAAAATTACATAAATCTTCGTCATTTTGTAAAGGTTGAACAGAGTATAACCATAAGAATTATCAAAAGATTTGAACAGATAAATAACACAAAATTGTTCATCAAATGAGATGGGGGATTAGGAAGTTCTCAGATATTTTACCATGTTTCGGTAGAGAGAGATTTGGTTACACAGAGAAGTGATGTCAGGTCCCAGGTACTGGAGTTAAGTAAAAATGGTGGAGGCACCCATGAAATAAGGCATTTCCCCAATATACGTGACCCTTCTTCCTATTATGATTTCAGCTACCAGCACAGTTTAATGAACCACAAGACAGAGAATATACAAAACCACAAACACATGTCGAAATGTCTTTTGAGTACTAAAAATGAAAGTTAGTTAGCCATGCATAATGAGGCACCCTCTTACCATTTAAGACCCTGAGACTGTCTGTAGAAGCTGCCTGTTTTAATGTTTGTTCTGCTTGCTCACGCCGTTTTGTCTCAAATTCAAGGGCTTCCTGTAATTTTCTCTTTGCCTTCTTCTCCTTCTTTAGCCTCTTTTGAACTATGGCTAGAAAAGAGAGTATGCACATTACTATTATTCCTAAATTTTGCAAGGTACAAACTTATAAATTGATGTATGTTTTTTATAATATTCTTTCCCCCAACCCCCCTCCACCGCTAGACTGTTTGCCTATGCAAAGGAAATTTCAAAACAAAACAAAACACTTTTACCTACAATAAATCCCAGGAAAATGTCCAAGGATGCCAATCTTTCTTCAAACTATCTATCACATTACAAGGATGTCTTTAATTATCATATGTAGAGACAGATTTAATGGGAAACTAATTTTAGGAAATATTTGTATTCACTTCTAAAGGAAACCTGATTAAATGAGTTTTTTGTGGGCTTATTACTGCCCTTGAATCAGAACAGAGCAGCATAGTTGGAGTAATGCAAACCTTGTATAAGCACGCCTCCTATCTCTTCATGAAGCACCAATTTTGAATAGTAAATGGAGCATTTTCCCAATAGATTCTTTGCAAAACAATATTATACCAGCTGAGTTTTTAACAATTCTTACTTAAAACTTTGGATAATGTAATAAATACTATTGTATATGAGGAGTAAAATACTATTGCAGCTTGTTCAGAGAGATTAATAATTTCTTCATAGCAAATTTATATGAACTATGACATTTTCAAGAAAATTGTACTTTGCAGGAATCTGGTAGAGTATAAAACCTCAATGATAATAATGTGCTACTGCTAACAAAAATGGGCATTTATATGAAAAAGTAGATTATGATTCAAAAAGTTGATTATGATACAATTTTTATCCTATTACAATTTAAATTTAATTTGTCTATGATATATAATCAATAACTCACAAATAGATGTTCTTCACAAAATGTATGTTAATTATAGTGTCAGTAATGATAACTTTCACAACATATATAAGGTAAGCAATCAGCATATGGGAAGCATACAAGTGTTTTTCTTTGAAAATTTTTTTTGACAGTTGATAAACATTTTGGATTACAATGTGACAGAAACCACATTCTTTTTGGCAGAGTTAGTCATAAGGAATAATTATCCCAAGTTTACTATTTGATTCTTATTACAGATTAAAGAGCAACAACATTTTTATTTAACACAATATTTAGTAAAAATATAAAGTAATAATGGTTCAAGTAAGAATTTTAATTGCTAATTTTTACTTACACCATTTTTATAATTATTAATAATGTTAAAACGGCAGACCATTAATTTATCAAGTTTATTGTTGCTGGTATCAAGAATAACAGACACTATTTTTATAAAATTATATGCTGGCTACAGTCTTAATATGAAAAACAAAATATATTAGTTTCAAATGAATGCCAATTTCCTTTATTTAATAGTGTGAAAATCATATGCTTATCTTAAGAAAATTACTTACCTACTATTTACCTTTCCAAGTCTCTTTGAAAAGAAACAGTAATTTCTGAATTATTTATTTGGCTTGTGCACTCCAATGTCACTAAGAGCTTAACAGCAGCGCCTTGCCATTGACTATTGCCACTCATTATTTCCTCCTATGTGGTTGAACCAAATGGGATTGCCATATTCTCACTTCAGGATAACACATTGCTTCAATATATACATTCATAATAGATACTTATTGATAGTTATTACCTTTAATTTATTGTTCACAATTAATTAAATGGGAGGTTCACGGTGTGATCTGTGAAATGTTTTGCCCTCTAGTGGTTAAAGGAATAAAACAATGTAAATCCTCCAACAGGTTTGAACCAATAGAACTCTGAAAGTCTCTCAAGTAACCAAACGGTTACTTTAGAAATTCAAGTTTCTGCCTTTAAATCTTCTAAAAAGAAAGATTTCTCCAGGTAAGCACAAAATCAAGACACGGCTATCTCATGGAAGACGGTTCCATACAATGAACTCCTTGACCAAACTTTACTACTTACTTAGAACACATCCCATTATCAATGTTTATGCTATTTTGATTATTTTAGTAGTTACATCTATGTGGAACCACATTATTTAGAACTGTGTATACACCTTGTGTGACAGTTTCCCAAATCAACCTCATCCCGGGACCCTACTAGCTGTTGCTTCTTAGTAAGTAAAGAAAGAACCCACTGAAGTCCTGCCAGTTTAAGAAGCAAAACAGAAACAATGATTTTTAAATGACATGTCCAACATAAAAGAGAATATGTGAAGTATTCGTATTGGATACTTATTGAGAGAAAAGGGGGTCCCTTCTAGAATATTCAGGAGAATCTTATAGTTGAGGCAAAGGGAAAATTGGTTGTAAAAAAAAAAAAACCTCAAATCACTTACATAAAATAAACACACAAATATGAATGATCTTGAAAATTACCAAATATTCATGGCAATGTGTGTTAAAAGAACCAATTCATAGATTGAAAATATTGTTATTGGTACTAAATAGAAATTCATATTGGTTTCTACTCTAATATGTACTTGACCTTGTTGGATGAAAATAAGACATTCAGAAAGAAAATTATACTAACACTCAACTTTGGTCATTTGTTCATATAGTCAGTCTTCAATTTCAGTTGATAAATATATTACTAAATCTGGTTGGCCTCAGTATTTTTCTATTTTAGCTTTATACTTTCAAGTTTTTCAAAGGGCAATTGTGAATGAATATAAAATTTTTCTTCACGGCTGTCATCACAGGTCATTCTTAAAATTATCAATTGGCTAAACTCTACAAGCAATAAAAATTATGTGATTAATGATATAATGGATACATTTCAATGCCCTGAGGTATGAACAGAAGAGAACCCTTTGATACTGGAGAAGCAAAAAAATACAATGAGCTCAGGATTCAAATCTTGCTTTGAACTTTAGCTACAAGTAAACTGACAAAAAAGATACAGTCTCATAGTAAATCACCAAACACAGTATTGCTCCAATATTTTACTCATAGCATTACACATGTTTGGAAGTTTGGAAATACCTCTGTTTTTTTGTTCCATGGCCAGCTGCTTCTCAAGTGTTTCCCTTAGTTCTCTTTCCCTTAAAAAGTCCATCTTGAGCTCTGTTTTTTCCAGTTGGACCTGTTTCTCTTGAGCTCTGGCATTATCTATGGCAACTTTCAAGAGCCCCTGTACAAAGAAAGTATTCAGAATTGTAATATTTTGGTACAAAGCATGTTTCATTCATTACTTAAAACCATTTTAAAAGAGAAGAGCTCACTTATCAAATCCTTTCATTCTTGCTGTTTAGTCACTCTGTACTCGCAAAATTTCTAAGCACAAAATTTCTAAGTCTAATTAAACTATTAGTGGCATGCAGGTTCAATTGCTTCTACTTGGAATATCTAGATCTAAAGCTAAATGAGGGCAGCACAAAAGCATGTCTAAAAAATAAGAACCAAGAAGAAAATTAGACTAAAACTCTTCCACAGGGAATTATCTAACATGGTTTGTGTAACCCCAGGGGATCCTGGCAGTATCCACCTTCCTCTCAGAGCTCATTCTCCACCATTCCTTATGGAGTTTATGCTAGATACGTGGTCTTTATGTTTCTCAAAGCACCCATTTGTTTCTGCACCAGAGACTTTGCTCTTTCTGTCCTGTCCCACCTCCAAAGCTTTTCTTCCCAATTTCTATATGACTCACACCCTCATTTCATTTCACCATTGCTCAGCCGCTACTTAAGAAAGGCCTTCTCTCACCACTCTACCTGGAATGGCCCTCCAAACCCACCTTGCTATTCTCTCTTTAAAATCCTTCATAGCATCTAATATTATGTAATATTGCATATATTTATTTGTTTACTGCTTATGTTTCTCTGCCACTAAAATGTAAGTTCTTTGAGGCAAGGGCGTTTAAATCTCTCATTTGGTCCTATGACCCCAGGGCCCAGAGAGTGCGCACAGTGTAACATATTTTTTAAAGTTGATGAATAGAAATTATAATGGTGTATTTTTCTTGAGATATGTAATATATGTAAGGGACCAGAAACTCACTGTTTAATATTGTATTGTTTTTAAAAAGTCATTCAAAATGGTTATGATAAAGAGTAACTTTTAGGGGACTATATGACAGTATAATAATTCAAGAGTGTGTGGTAGAAATAAAGTTTATGTACTAATACAACTGATTATGGAATTATATGTATATATATATGTATATATATTATTTATTTATTTACTCTTTGCTATTTAAAAAATTTAGTACTCTGAGACCTTTTAAAATGATTATGAGGATAAGTAAAACATATACAAAGCATTCTGCACATGTTCCCTGGTAAGATGCTTTAGAAAATTACTAGTGCAATTATTAATAAAAATTAGAGCTGAAAATTCTACCCTTATCAACTGAGTGATTCAAAATACTATTTTGAAGTAGAAGATATTTTGCCTTGGTCTGTGAACATCAGAGACTGAATTTTCAATTGAAATGGTAAATGCGATGGCAGTTGGTGCCATTTGTAGATAGACTCTAGCATGTGGCCTTTTCGCAGGAGACAGCATAAGCAGTTTGAATTAGGTATTTCCACTCCGGCTTGACTTGTTAGTCCCATAGAGATGTACCCTTCGTTCAGCTCACCAATGTATAACTGCCATAAGCCCCTTTATTCTCTTTTCAAGCACATAAAAGATCATAAAAGATCATTTCATATTTGTTATACCTGCCCCTGAATTTCCTGGTATAATTCTTGCGATGTTAAACAAGTGAGAGGATCTCTACGTGGTAGCTTGCCCCTCCCTACTCTTGTTTTTAACAATAAAACATAGCTGCTAAGGAAACTGCCATCTTAACTCAATTCAGGGACATTCTTGTGTATGTTTCTTCTTCATCAGGAACAAACAATTAGTAACAAATGAAAGAGATCATTACATCAAGTGCCCTTTTAGATCACCCCAATTAAAACTTTAGTTTAGCTGTATTTTAATTCTAAGATACCAAATTCTAATTTTCTGCTCTGATTGCTCTTGTTGACTTATCTTTGAAAGATGTACTCTCTGTGCAATGTCTAGAGATTATTTAGCAAGATGCCAATGTTGGCACCACTTAATGTGTTGATTGGTTGTATTATCAGTAGCTGTTTAAAATAAATTACTATTAAACTATTATTATCCTTGGCTGACAAAACGCAGTATTTTGGTGTTCTTTAAACATGAAACGATCAATATGAATAAGCATGTTGAATAATATTAAACTGCAACTCCAATTTGTGTAATTTTATATTAATATTTGTTGTAAAGAATGAAGTTGCTAAGGGCACTTACATTTACTGTTTCCTTTTGTTATAGATGCTGCTAATGTTGCTAATGGTAATACATTACCTATTCCTGCTGATTATGTCTGAAAATATTAGCTTTTAGGATCCAATACCCTCTAGGGACTACTTATAAGCTATATAAAATTAAGTTTCATTTTTAGACTTTAAATCAGTGCACATCAGTAGGAGTCCAGTGTGAACAAAAACCTGCACTAGAGCCAAACTAATGCATATGCAAAAATATGTTATTGCCCGTGACAGTTCTGCTGCAAAAACTACAGAAAACCAATTAAATTTCAATGCAGCAGGGGGCTGGGAAAAGCAATAGCAAGTAGTGTTCACAACATCTACAAATCACTAGGACACCATCTTAACCACCAGTGATAATAGGACTTTCAGATTTGTGTAACTTCTGCAAACCTTCCAGGTGGATCATACGCAAAAGGCCATACTAGATGCTGCGTCTCATGTGGCCATGCAGCACTGAGCAAAATTCTTTGAAGACAATATGAATTACAGTAAAAGACACAAAGTTTACAATATGAATTCTCCAAGGGGAGATGAAGTCTCATGATGCTGACGTTGGAAAACGACAATTCTAAAGAAATGCATTTTAAGCTGACTCTGGCACAGCAATAATAAGAGACAATAGTTGTTTGGCATATACTTCTTTTCCACAAGTGAGGCATAATGGTTGTCATAACATACAAATATTTTTGTTTTCTCAAATTATCTACCTTGACTGAATTATTCATCATTTTCCAGATAATGAAGTCTATATATTTAATTATTTAAAAAAGGGCACTGAAACTGATCAATAAATATTTCAACTCTTTCTATAGCCTACAAGGTACAAATATCTGATGTATAAGAGGACTTAAAGTAATACAGATATGAAAAAAACCTGTCTTAATAGGCTAGTGAGATCCTAGAGGAAAAGCTTGTTTGGTCCATGTTTGTGTTTTATAGAAATTTATTCCAGAATCAAATGGTAAGTAAGGTTCTTTGAGTGTCACTAAAATAATGTGACACAATTTATGCTCAAAAATGTGTTGCTTCTAATGAAAGTAAATACCTTAGTTGAAAGGGATTTTTAACAATCAGCCACTCTAAGTAAAACCTTTTGGAGATGAGAAAACAAGGTCCAGTGATCTATGGCCAGTTGGTCAGAAGCACAGGTTACAATCCGGACCTGGACTTGGCGCCTGAAGTTGGGGTAAGGGGCGGTCTTGTAGAGCTGCACTCTTTCCTGCGTGGCCTGATGCTTCCTCCATGCAGACAGTGTCAAAATTGTGTTGAACTGTAGGGCACCCACCTGGTGTGGCAGATGTGCTTGATGTGGGAAAAACGGACAGATACTTGGTGCAAAGAGTGTCACAAGTGAAGTAGTGTTCTAGTAGAGTACTGAGCGCAGAGGAGACACCCAGAACTATTTTTCCTATGTAATGGCACATTAAGACTGTTCAATAAGTATTAGTTTTTCTTATTATTGTTGTTACATGCAATATAAATTAGTGAATATGACATATAGCCCATATTTTTAATAGATTAATGCTATTCTCTTTATCACAGTAAACTGTGTTTAGAATACTGGGCATATTTCACTGTTTTTATGATCTCTTTTCACAAATTGGAAATGAGAACGAAGGGAGAAAGACATAATATATAATTATGATGAAAGATAAGATATAATGTAAGACCAATGAATCTGATCTTAGTCTACCCATTTTGAAGCCAAAGTCCTATTTTGTTTTTATCTTTCTGATAAGTTTTCTAATTCTTTAATCTATATCTGAGATAACTAAAATTGTGTATTAATAAGGCAAATTAAAAACTGATTACTTTTTAAACATATAAAATGTAATATAATATGGCCATGACATTGAAATGTGAAGACTGAAAGATGTATAATCAGAATATTTTTGTCTTAGTACTAAGTCAAATTCTTTTTAATTTTCTTTCTCAAGCACAGTAGAGAATACTTCTTATATACTACAGTTGCATTATGTTTATTTATTAGACTATGGTATCAATCTGAGACTGATACTTATTGTGGTTTTGACATCCGTTTTATGCCTTGTTTTTTAATTCCACCTTATAGACAAACCATAGTGGACAAAATTCTATCATATATCCCCTTATGGTAAAAATCTTCAATGCTAACTTCAACCCTAACTCAATTTTATATTCTCCACCTTATTTTAGCTTTTATTTATTTACTTATTATTGTTTTAATGTTTGTAAGTCACTTAAAATAATTTTTGTACTAATATAAATAATTTGTTCCCAATCCTATATGCAAATAGATCCTAGTTATGATTTACAACATGAAAGCTCAGATTGAAAATAGTGGGTAAAATTCTCCTTTGAGCATATTCACATACTAGCCAGTGTTTGAAGGTGTCACATCCAGTAAATTGACACTGAAAATTCTAGTTATCTGATCTGAAATCTCACAGTGTTCTTCATTAACATGTTTGAACAAGACAGCCATAATGAAAGATTGCCCACATTGGAAAAAAACAAAACTCCATATAAAATAAAATTTAAAATATCCCAAAAGCAAAATCTGTGATGAATCCATGTCACCCACTAAAATCAAATTACTATCATGTACTGTAGATATCTTTATCCATTACTTTTAATTTCTAAAACACTCAAATTTCAAGAGAGAATATAGTACTAGGAGTTGATAAAATTCTGCGGCCCAAAGATACTTTATGTACCTTTTTATATATACATATTTTCTATACTATATATTGTATAAAGAGCACATTTAAAAATATTAGTACATAGTATTTTCCCACTGGTCCTGTAAAAATTAATAATTTTTAATTTTCAGACATGGAATTGGATGATCTGAAAAATGCAAACATTTTCAACTCAATTATCTTTTCATTGCCACCCTGATAAAATATCTCCAAAGGAAAGAAATATGGAGCATTTATTTTACCACACAAAAAGTATGTTACCATTTTGAAATAGAAAGCAGAGAACCCCATTATATGTAATTGAAACTGCAAAGGAAATTGAGGTAGACAGAACATAATTACCCAAATTAGACTCTGGACATCAAACACATTTATACTGTATGCCAAATAAGCCAGGGCTGTGACAGTTTAACATCCTATACCTTTCCTAGGGTATTATTATAACTCAATAAATGCGTCAATAATAAAAGAACTAGCATCTACAACCTTTTGCAAAATGATGTGAAACCATTACTAAGCATAAATCCAGTATGTGAGTGTGTATATATATGTACACGTATGTACTTACGTAGGTATTGTGTATGTATGTATTATTATGCATGGAACTTAGTGAGATTTTTTAATCTTCATTTTACCCTATGAACACATATGTGTATGCACACATAAATGTGCATGTATATATATATATATAGTATATGTGTATTAAATATACACAAATATATAATACCTACATCTACATATACATATACATACATGTAGGACTGAAGTAGACAAGCATAATTTATTTTTAATGAAGTATTCTTATTGTAAGTATTCTAACTTTCTCAGACCCAGATCCTTATAACTTGGGACTGAAATAATTTAGTTTATTCTTACTATCATTCTTTCATCAACTTTTGCTAAAATATGTCCTCAAGGCTGGATAGAAGATTAGAAAAAGAGTATATTTAATATAGACATACTTTCAATAAAATGGATTTGTCTAAAATATGTACATTTTAAAACTGGAATTTTCTTTTTTTAAAAGAAATAATTAAAATTTGAGGGGATGCAGATAACATTACTAGTCTGGCTTTTATTGGCCTGGTGTGGGTGTATAAAATCTCACAAAGTGACAGTATTTGACTTATAGATGTGGTGCTCACACACAATGGGAGAGGCACGTGTAACCTATTCTTGATATGAGCAAAGTGGTATACACTGATGAAACGCAGTAATATTTTCTCTCCTTAAAATTAAATTCAGTTACCATTTTCCTAGTTAAAGGATGTTTTAGTTAGTGAGGAAACATATAACAAGATGGAGAATTTTCAGTAAGTGCTTAGCTATTTTTTTGCTTCATATGGAGTTGTATACATGAGAAAATGAATCGTTCTCTTACTTTCAGAGTATAAATTCAGAAATGTTGAGGGATATTTTCTAAAGGCCTTTAATTTGACAAAAGAAAAATTCATTAAAAACTCTACCTCATAGAAAACAATAATATGGGTCAAATTTAGAAAAAAAAAAGTCTTATGTTTATTTTAAAATATAATCAATTATTGGGCCTTGATTCAATTTAGGCTAGAGAGATGATTTATTTCAAATACTGAGATATATAACCTTAAAGTTGAATACAGTTCTGGAGGCTCTAATTACCTTAGTATTAAAAATGCCATATTAGTAGATGAGAAGATATGTTACATTAAAGGCCTTCTGTTATGTCCTTGGAGAGGTAAATAAAATTAATTACATTTCTACTGGGAGGAAGTCTAATATGGTAGGAAATGCGTACAGAAAAATACCACTAAAGATTCAGTGCTAGAGTAAAAATTCAAAAAGACCCAACTACCAACACAGTATCTGTAAGCACATTTTTACTATTCATTACTCCAAATATGGTGAAGTAGATGGCAAACATTTCCATCTGGGGTCCACATGATCATTTCATGTGTGGGCAAGAAAATTATGCTTTCTTTTATTCCAAACACTCTTATTATTTTGGCTGAATGCTCTATGTTATTGTTAACTGTAAGTATTTTTGATTCATAATGTACTGTACATAAAATATACATCCTGAGAACTACATAGGAAATCCGTGCAAAGTTTTTTGTAGCTTTTTGAAGTCTATTCTTTGAAGAAATCCTATTAGCTGAAACAAACTTATTTATGAAAGAAGCAATTTTTTTTCTTGGATTCTTTTATATTAGACATATTTTAAATGACTAGACACATCATTTCCTCACTGGCAGGCCAGCAGTTTAAAAATAACTAAATATTTATTAAGACTAGTGTGCCATCATTTAGTAAATCAGACAAATTTAAACAGTTAGATTCCTCCCATTAGTCAGCAGTGAGGAAAGCATTTAGCAGAATGATTTCTCAATGCCAAGGTCATTTTCATCTAAGTTTTAATTAGGGCTTAATATTTATATTTGAGTATTTCTAAACCAATCTGATTAGTGAAGCAAATTTAAAATCTTAAATTGCTAGACAGGCTCAGTACTACGGTTCAGTCAATCTTGGGAATGGATTAAGTTGGAACAGTGTGAATTTGGGAAAAATCTATAACTGGGTCTTCCATGCTCCTTTCTTCCAGATTGCAGAATGGCCTACCTGTATGTTAGTCAGAAGGGTCTCTATGGAAGACAATCCATCAGGAAACAGAAAAGGAGACGGAAAACCTGGAGGCAGTGGTTGTCCATGCCCAGTTAGAGAAAGCTTGTCAAGGCTGTCTCTTGCGGTTGGTGTGGAAAGCGGGGTCTCATCTGTATGTGATTGAAACAAAAATATAGAACAAGTTACGCTTGTCTGTTTTTATTAGACCTCAGTAATGGCTTCCCTAGTGGTTTCCAGAACATTTATTGCAAATTGGTTCCTGCTATCAGGAGAAAATGCTTTCTGCTGAATTTTCTTTAATGAAAAAGCTGTGGAGATACAACAAGATAACATTAATGAGTAACTTTATAAGCCTTTTAAATGCATTCTCTAATGAGACTGAGTTTACAGTGCCCATAGAATCTTTTTAAAACAAATATTATCTCACATATAGTTGTGATAATATACTCAGGCTGACTTTATGGGCACCTTCCCAATTATCTCATTTTAGTTTGTTCTGTTTGGATTGACAATAGGGTATTTCTAGAGCTTCTTATAAGAGAAATGCTTTATGTGTTAGCATGTTTCTCTCTCAATTAACCCTTCCGTTATATCAATGACTTGTTCAAATATATTCTTAAGGAATCTACAAAAGAATGTACAGTTCAAATCTTTCATTCAACAGCTAAAAAGAAAAACTGGAATCAAATACAGTCTTCCTAAATCATAATTTAATTGTTCAGTATCATTAAAAGTAAAGATCTAAGTCTTTTGACCTTGAACACCTTTTACCTTCATATTGAAAACCTAGCTTTTTATCCATGAAACAGAGGTCTAAAGAAAGAGTAATAAAATACAACTTCTATGTGACAATATTTACAAAATCAAATATAAAACTCTCTAAGACAAATTAGTCTTTAGTTTATTTATTGGATATTCTTCAACATTTAAGCAACTTAGAGTAATGTCCTGGTATGGATTACTTTTTCCTCACACAGTAAAATATTTTTGTTCGGTTCTTTATTATTTAAACATTTTTACAGTTTCATCTGAGATAGATATAAATTATGGCTTATTTTAGTTTATTGTATCACAGAAAATCTTATTCCTGGTGGGATTCTCAATTTTATAAATATTTTCATATTTCACCCCAGGAAAATTAATCAGAGCAATATATTTGCACAGTCCTGATAGTATCTCTCAATTTTGCAAGTGGCTCAAAACTTCAGCACACTCGCCTTCATGCTTATAATTTGATTCCACTCTTCTCCTCAATCATTCCTTTATTTTTCATTACAACACCTAACCACACAACACGTTTTCCAATTACCTCTCTCTGGGGTAGAAATATTATGGAAGTAGCCACACTTTTCTCTGTCTCTAACTAATGTCAGAACAAGTTAAATTCATCTCCCTCACCCTTGCACATTTCTAATTAATGAACCAAAAGGGAAGAAAGGTGGGGGAAGGTTACAGAGGACACAAAGCCTTCTATTAACTGCATCTTCTGCTCACTCACCACCCCTCTGCAGTTTCTCCCACCACTCCCTCCTCTGTTAACGTATTGACTGACCAGAAGATCTGAGGCAGTAGGTACTAAAAGAAGAAACGGAGTAAGCAGCTAAAGTATACTCATTGTGTCATTATATTTTTTGCAAACCTGTCACCAGGGTCAAAGAAAGACTGCAATGCTGGGGTAGGGCTGCATGGCTAATGTGATCAAGATGATCTTGGACACCATTTACCTAGCTATCATAAATTATCCCTCTAGATGAAAGCTGCTAGTGTTTTCTCATAATAGCTCCAAAAAAGCACTTGTTAAACATCTATGTGCATGTGAAATTGTTTAAGAATGGAGAGCAATATTTTCCAGTCAGCATCATCTTAGCTGTCACATGCTAAAGAAAACGTGGCTTAATAGATCATGGGGATAATTGCTTGTCTCTTAAAGAAAGGCATAGAACCAGATGACCACCTGAGTTTCCTTTCAGCTTTAGAGTCTGATTCCACAATTCTTTAAATATTTTCCAAGAAAAAAAACATCATATGCATGTACACACACACACATACTCACACACACACACATTTGGTTATAAATTACATCATCCCCATGACTATTTAACTTAACTTCAATACATTTGTACTTGACTATGTTTGGCTATTGTATAAATTAATTCGTACATTCACAATATATACATTTATGTTAAGTAGCCAATATTTACTTAACATAAACAATGTAGTGGACATGGGGGATAGAATGCTGAAAGACACAATCTACAAGCCTTAAGAAGCTCATGAGGACTGAATCGGTCGATCCCAACTGTTCAGTAGCTAATTCTTAGTTAGGAAGACATTTTGTCTTCCATTGTTATTCCATCAGGTACTCCATTTCTCTGAGCACAGGATTAAAACTGTTCCATGCATATGTACAGAGGTGTGCATGTGTGTGTGTGATCTTTTTTCTGCAGTTGCTTAAATGGAACACTCATCTTAGTCCTCATGGTTTCAGCTATATGTGAAGAGACTATCATTTGGTATAGACTTACTTGACTGAATTCACTCATTTATCATTTTGAACAGTGGATACTGCATAAGGCCACTTTAAGTCAACATGTAGGTAAGAAACAATCAAATTTAGGGCACAATGCCTGCTAAAGAAATAAAGAAATGAAGGTGATTCTTAAGATCAGTATACATTTTTTAAAAGAAGACTAATTATTCAAAGATACTATCTGAGGAAAGTTGTCATCTTGTGGCAATTAACATCATAGAAAAACTCATGTAGTCTTCCTACAAAGACAGTAAAATTGAAAACATAGTTCTTCCTTTTGAAATAAAAGTGACCTTTGATATCCTAAATGTTCTAAGATTAAAGCAAAAGCCTGAGGGGCCAAAGTAGAAGAAAGTTCTGACATCACATAATCACAAAACACCTTACTCCAATTTGTTATATCTGTACATATTTGTTAAAGTTTTACCTTAGAAAGTTTGTCAGAAGCTATGATCTTTGTACTATTGTGGCATTTGACAATTTAAACTCTGGTTTTTGTTCTTTAATATTTTACATTTAAATAATTTTAAATTTATGGAAAAGTTGCAAGAATTGTACAAAGAATTTCTAAATACTCTTGTGGTCAGTTGACTAGTAGCTCCCTAAAATATATGTTCATACCTAATCTCTGGAACCTATTAGTGTTAGCTCATTTCGAAAGAGAGTTTTTACAGATGTGATTAAGTGAAAATTGAGATGAGACGATTCTCCTGGTTAGGATGGGCCTTAAATTCAATGACAAGCACCTTATCTTATAAGACAAAGGCAGAGAGAAATCTGAGAGAGACAGAGGAGACCCACAGAGAAGAAGAGGAAGCCAAGTGGAGATGGAAACAGAGAACTAAAATTTTCAGCCATAGTCCATGAATGCTAACAGTCCCAGCAGCTAAAAGAGACAAAGAGTTTAAAGCCTCTAGGAGGGAGTTCATCCTCCTTGCTGATATGTTGATTTTGGACTCCTAGACTCCAGAACCTTGAGGAAGTTAGTTTTTCTCATTTTAGGCCAACAATTTGAGGCAATTTGTGGTAATTTCCCCCACCAGCCTTAGGAAATGAATTCAACTCCTTACTCCAATTCACCAATATTTATATTTTGCTCTATTTGCTTCTTGATTCTCTCTCTCTCCCCCTCTCTTGTTCTGTGTTTGTACCTACATTTGAACTACCTTCCCTTTTAATTTTGACTTCAATACATATTTTGTAAGTACATGGACATACTCTTCCACAACCACAATATAAAAATCAGCAAGATAACATAACAACACTATTGTTTAATCAAGTGTCCAGATTCCAATTTCATTATCCATGAGATGTTTTCCTGCAAGGAGTTAATAAATACATATTTTAATTTTACTTGACAAGTACTTGGGGAGTATTTTCTCTGGGGAATGTTTCTTGCAACTTTTCCATAAATTTAAAATTATTTAAATGTAAAGCATGTGTAGCCTCCAAGGGGGTTCATGATCATTTCTGCCTCCTATGATTCACATCCTGTCTGCATCTTCCCTTCAGTCTGAGTGAGACCAAACAAACAGAATAAAACAAATGTGATGGGATGTCACTTCCAAGAGCCAGTTATAAAATTTCTGTAGTTTCCTATAAAATGTCTTCTATTTCTTGCCCTGGAGGAAACCAGGCGTCATGTCACGAGACAGCCCTGTGAAGCTATGGAGCTGAGGCCTGCAGAACACCATGGAGGTTGCCTTTAAAGTAGATTCCCCCTGCCCAGTGGAGCCTTTACATGAGGCTGCAGCCCCGCTGACAGCATACCGGCAACCTCCTTAGAGACTGCCAACCAGAGGCATCGAGCTAAGTGTACCCAGATTCTTGATCCACATGGAAAACATGAAGTTGCAAATGTTTGACAGTTTGAACCACTAAGTTTTGGTGTAATTTATTATACAGCTATAGGTACTAAAACAGCACATAACACTTTTTGACTACTTTGGATATATAAAGAAAATGACTTAGTGTCCAGTTAGTATCAGCTACTTGGGACATGTAACAACTTCTTCAAGCTTCAATTTCCTTTATTTTTAAAAAGCCAGCAAGTTGACTGAGACAAACTTTAGCATCACTGAAATCTAAAATTCCACATTCTCTGTTATTTCTCATAAAAATTAGTTAAATGGAGATTTCACCTATATTGACTGCAGACTGATAATGTGTCTGTTTGGAATCAGAATCTCAGTATCTTTTTAATTACAAATATCAAAGAGTGATGGATATCTAGGTTATATCTGAAAAAAGAATGAGTCACACAAACACAAAATTTCAGAGCAAACTATGGATTACATAGGTTTAAGAACTCTATAAGGATTCTTGAATTATCCTTATTCATTTTATCAAATTAGAAAATACTTGAACCATCTATAAGACAGGCACTCAAATACCTTGGAAGGCGAATTAGATGGAGCAAAAGGTGTATCCTCCTGAGAATAAACACTTTTGAAAGATGCATTAACAAGTGTATGATTTTTTTTATAAGTTCTCCACATCCATAGAGGATGGGTAGTTATGCCAGTTCTTTAAAGATTCTTTGCCATTTTTAAAATCCTAAGAAAGCGTGGTTGCTAACTTTAAAGTTTTCTAGTACTTTAATTCTGTTACAGGGCACTACAGTGGCTATCTAAAGGAAAATAAACTAGCACACATATTAATCTAACAAAAAATTCCATCTTTTGACCAGAAAAAAATAATGATTAACATTCTAATAATCATGTAATAAATATAATAAGTATAACAACATATATCAATTAACATCGATTAGAACATGATGAACACTATTAAAGAAAAAGCAGAAATGGAAGAGAAAATATTTTAAAAATCCAACATCAATAAAGTAAGAAAAATAGGTATTTCATTCTTCTCATCACTTCGTCTTACAATTCTGTTCATATTTTAAGTCACTTATCAATAAATGACTATCAGTAAGATTGATGCCTCTGTAAAACAAGCTTTTTTCCCCCTCCAATCTTATCACACATAACAATTTAGCAGGATATCCTAAGGAACAATGTTGTTTAAAAAAATAGTGGGCTTCTACTTTTAAAATGTTTTCTTTCCTGTTAATAAAATCTAACTCAGTTGTTATTTTCATAACTAATCCCTTTGGGTTTGAATTATATATTCTCTTTCAAGTTCTTGAGTGTGTGTCTTTTTGTCTGTGATGTATTTTATTACATCGTAAATTCCAAGTAGAAAAATACTCATTCACTTTTAGAAAACCATACATTCCAAGGGAATTCATACTTATTCATCTTGATGTGAAGCAGATAGCAACATTAGTAAAATGGAAAAATCTCCATATTTAATGTTTAAAAGTAATATGGGAGTTTCCATGAAAAGGCTATATTTCTATACTGGTAAAGTAAAAAGAAAAACTGATAAAATTCTAGAGAACATGTTACTCTACACAGAAGTGATAGTTATTAATAAAAATATGAACATTTCTTTGTCATTTTGATAAATTTCCTTCACAACTATATAGAACGTTAAATTTATTGGTGTTTTGTAAACTCATCAGCCATATTATTCAACTGGCGTAAAGGCATGAATAATCTAAAAAATTAAGGATTGGTGTTTTTAAAGAAAAAACATTTGAAACTTTTATTCAGAAACAAAACAGTAATTTAAATTGAGCTCAGTCCTGGTTCATTCCTACTCTAGACATTTTGGGTTTAATTTGGAAATAGGAAATACTAATAAAGTTGAATAATGTGATCCCAAAATTCAATTTAAATCAGAAAGTCGTCATGTAAACTTTTTCCTTTCTTCCTTCCTATGAAAATACACCTACTCACAAAATAAGGAGGTCCAAAACATGACATTAAAATTTATTTGCATGACTTTCATATAACTACTCCATATCTATTCCAGTCAAGGCATAAGGCTATTTCCTATCATTTTAAGCCCACTTTTCAAATTCTGGGTTTAAATTACTCCAGAATTTTTAAAATAACATTGCCACCATAATGTGATATAGCTATGATAAAATGAAAAGCAAACCAGGGTAGACTGAGAAAGTATGTGTTTAAGTCCTGGCTTTACTAAGTATTAGCAACTAGCAGAGCAAAGAATTCATTTGACTAACTTATAAAAATAATTATTGATTGTGGTTTAAATCTAATTAGAGTATGTATAAGAAAGTACCTTCTAAAATATAAAATGCTGATAAATATAAAGTATTAATAAAAAAAGTAACTAAATCCATTACAAATTTCCTTTTAGAAACTTGGTTTCATTGTGCTTGGAGGGAATCCTAGTATTGCACCATAAGCCTGTAGTTTCTATATTACTTCTCCCTAATGATGCTTGTGATGATGAAATATCATGTTGATAATAAAATTATTACTATATATTATACAGACTAACCCTGAGTTAGTTCAGTGAACAGTTAAAATTAACTATGATAGAAATAACTTGAGAAAGGGCAAAAGGGTATGAACTAGTTTATCAATGTCTCTTCAGGCAGCAGCACCGAGAGGAAATGGGTAAGTTGCCTTACATAAAAAGAAAACAGTACAGATATTGTAAAAATAAACTGTGAGAAGCATAAAAACATGTAAGTGATACACTGGAAGCAGTATTAAAACTTTGGATTTCCAGTTTAGGTGAAAAGGAAAAGATTTAATATAGGAAGGAGATCATTTTTAGATTATTCATGCCTCTACGCCATGAATATAAGTGCATGGTTAGCAGGATGCTGGAGGTGTGCTAAAAAATACACCAAACTCACAGTTCTGCTGAATTTAATGCATGAAGCCTTAATTAGACATATATAACTATCCTCTTCATCAATGGTTCTTAACTTTTGGGTGGTTCACCTTTGAAATGCTGATAAAAGCTTGGGACCATTCCTTAAAGGAAGAAATGGAACGTATAGTCTTAAGTCCTGAATGTACAGTAAGCACTTATTAATGGCCGTTGAAAGAATATGTGAATGAGATGAGGTGAGGGAAAGCTGGAGGGGTACAGAATGCAGAAACGAGGCTACAGTCTCCTGTGTAGTCTGAGGTTACACCACATCCATGATGGAAAAGCTAAAAATACCTTCTGTTGGAAAACCACTCTATTGACTACAAGGCAATTTCATAGACATTATCATGGGGTAGGAGGAAGCTCTAAGAAGAAGATTTTTTAAAAATGCATGCAGTCATCATCTCAGTAAGGTTTATGTGCCCAAAGATTGACTCAAGTGGCATCTAGTGGTTATTTAGAAAAAGAAGATAGCAAGTGAAGAAAAACTCTTCATGGCATGGTATGTAGAAATGGGCTTTGAATACCAGGAATGATTTAAACAGGGCAAGGTCAAAGGGTCATATGAGGAAACTGTGCAGCAGTAACACTTCAAAGGACAAAACCATCCTAAGTGCTCTGAAGAAACTTCATGTTTTTAAGGGGAAAAAACTATATTCTACCATTATTCTCAAAAGAGTCTTTAATGTTTGGCTATTCTACATTTGTCTTTTAAAAATCTATGTATGGAGAAAACCCTAAAACAAGCTATATATTAATATTTCCGAAGTTGGTCTTGGCAGCAAATTCACCACTAGCTTCACAAGTGAGAAGATGGGAACTAAAGTACACAGATATTTGTGCATAGATTTTTTTTTTCCTTCCACAACATGGAATTTTTAGTCAAAAATGGAATGTGTCAAGCACTGAAAACACAGACAAGCACACACACACACACACACACACACACACACCCATATACACACTCATTGATTTAACTTTTAAACATTTTGGGTGGCTTTCACCCCTGCTGTTTCTTTAAGTCGTAACTCTTAAGTGGTTGTGAAAGAGCTGGCGTAGCTGATGCTGAAGATACCCACTTAATTGACCTTTCTGTCTTTTCCATGACCCGGTAGGTTTGACCCCACTGCTGATACTGCAAGTGAATATGGGAAAACATTTATTGAAAGCTGCATAACAGACACGGCTGTATTTCTAGGTTGATGTTTTGCATATCTGCACAGTGGGGCCATTAAGGGTTCTAAGAGCACAACGGAAACAATCATAACATTTGTTTTTAGATGACTGACTCAGGACATGTACACCAGGCTTTATATAGAAACTGTTTTTGTTTTATTAAGGGACTGCTTGCCTGTTAGTGATAACATCATTAAAAATAAATGAAAGGGGGCTGGTAAAATGCTTCCCCAAAGCAGAAACCTAATTAAAGGTGATATGCCTGCTATGAGGCTTTTTACAGAACTCAGAAATAGAACAAGGTTAGTTCTTTCTCATTTTATAAGGCCCAAAGAAGACCTCACAGTAAAACATCACTTCTGATCTAATTTTCTATTTCTGTGTACTTTAATAATCTACTTTACAGTCTGTGCTTGCCCACAGAAAGTGAACTAGTTCTGTTCCTACAGAAAAGCTTCTTCATAATGTCACACCGCGTGAAAAGAGAATCTGATGGTCACATCAAACAAAAAATACACTTTCCTTTGAAAGCAAATTGTATAGATTGTAATATATGCAATAACAGAAATTGAGATAATGCACACACAAGCATTTCATAATCATAAAATGCCACTTTTGACAATCTGAGTTAAAGGTAAAAAACATTTCCAAATCATGGTTTATAATTTCAGATATAAAAAAAAAAAGCAGACCTTTTTATTTTAAGGGGTGGAGTTACTCTAATTTCATGGATGGTGGAAAAAGCAGGAAACTGCATTCCCTTGATAACTCTGCCCTTATTGTGCTGTGACCTTGGCCAATTTACTTAAATTTACATCTGCCAAAAATGAGTTTCTGAAATGTGCTTTGAGAATTTTCAGAGGGTGGGGGGAGAAGTTGTCACATAACCCAAGGTCTTTTCAAAATTAATATTACTTTAGACGTAAAGAGAAAAGAGAAAATGTGGAGCAGCCCTGGGCATGCTCACAGAGTGCCAGAGGTTGATAGCCGGGTCTCTTCTTGTCACCTCTGCACAGCTCACTTTCATTTATGAGCCTCCACCCTGAAAATGAATCTTTTGCTAAGTAAATAAAACAGAATGACTCCCAACTTATTCCCCTGAAACATAAAGTAGCTCTGGTATTGTGGGTTACTTAAAACTTGGATTTGCACATGGTTTTTATATTGAATCTACCATGGAATTATAAAAAGTGTGAGATATCTTGGGAAATTGTTTGGTAGGAATATTCATTTTTCAGATGACACAAGCCCAGTAAGTGATGAACCCAAATGTTTTCAAACCCAAATCTGCAAATTCTCATTGCTTTTTTCATTAAAAGTCACAGAGTTAATTGGGAGGAAATACAAGGAAATAATATTTTGGCTGATTCTAAGGATATGCATGCCCACAAACATCCATATGTGCACAACAATTGGTGAAATGTGAAAGCTGGCAGGAAATTTAATAAATATTCAGGGATTTCAGGAGTGATAATGATAACATGATTGTGATTTAAGGAAAAGAATCTTTACTTTTAAGAGATACCTACTGAAAATATATAAACAAAAATATATACAGATTAAATATGTGTGGGACTGGCTTCAGAATTCTCTGGGGCAGAGGAGGAAGGGGGTGTGGGAATTTATGAAACAAGTGTGGGCTTGAGCTGATCACTGTTAAATCTGAATGATGGATAGGAATATGGGGGGTTCAGTACCTTATTCTAATTTTAAGCTTGCTGGAAACTTTCTGTATAAAAAAAGGTTTTACCACAAAAATAAAGCAGCTCACTAAAAATTATATTAACTCATTCTCCTTTCAAAAAGTCAGAGGCCTTGCGACGGCCATCATTATCATCAAAATAACTAGCATACTGAGTGCTTTCTATGAGTGTAAAGCAATGTTGTGAGCACTTTGCATGCAGTACGTCATTTAATCCTCACAATAATTCTGTCAGTGTTACTAATATTATACTCTTTTTATACATAGGAGAGATAAAAATAACTTGCTGAGATAACTCAGTGAGTAAGGAAAGGAGCCGGATTCAAACCCAAGTAGCCTTGTTCCAGAGCCTATCTATGTTCTTTAATCTCCCAAAATGTAAAATATATATTTATCTATAACAATTTTTCAAATGTATTGGATATGTGTGTTCAAAGACGTATGAGAAACATACATTCCCCAAAAGAAAATAACTTTAAGTTATTTTATCTCAGAGTAGAGAAAAACCTTAGACATTTCTATTTCAATCCTCATTCTCAATCAAGGCTTGACTTACTCCATAAAACCCAGCCAACAGTCAGCCTAAAGAGCCAGAATTTCTCCATATTGACTACTTCTACTACCACACTTATGACTATTCATTTTTGAAGCAAAGATATCTATCGTAGAAATGAAATTCCAGATTCTTCCCACATGGAACCAGAGAACTCTAACCATGAGTATAGCAGACATTGAATATCAACCCTAACTTTAAGTAGCCTACACAGATATCTCCCAGCAAATTTCCCCATTCCACACACCTTTACCAGATGCAACCATACTAACAAGGTCCATACTTCCCATGTGACAAATAATTAACCATGAAAGTATCACTTTTCAACTCACATGTGCATTCCATGAGGTAAAAAAGCAAGGCCCACTGAAAGATCTTTAAAACAAAAAAATATTGCCCAGGAGATTCACTTCAGAAAGCACAGGTCCCAGGGCCTGACCCATTTCTCAGCTATAATTCCACCTTGGCTGTTGCCACAAATTGTCTTCTACATTTGCTGCGATTTACCTTCTCCTGAATTTTCCTCATCATGTAACCATAGCCATGGACCTGCCTCACTTTCCACTGTAAGAATTTTATTTAGGTTTCCACAACCCCCTCTGTCAGCATCAGACCCTCTGCCCCCTGCCCCCCTCAGCGGGCTCATTCTCGCATCGGAGCTCCCACAGCTCTTGGCTGCTTCCATACTCTGAGATGTCCTGCGCCAGGCTCCTGGGAGGCTGCCCAAACTTTACATCCCTCAGCTTGCTGATTGAAATAAACTAATTTATGTAAGTCTAATAACTTACTAAGCATAAAGAGTCTTTCCGAACAGGTATGGTCACTAGGTCCCTTCACTCTCACCTCCCTTGCCACCATCTCTTGAGAGGGGGAGCAGGGCATGTATGTGGAACATCTCCTAGGGTGACACCTAGTAGCTCTACACCCTCAGCCTTGTTGGCTTGAACCAGCTCATTTCTCCCCCTCTCATCCATGACAGCTAATTGCCAGTATATCGTACCAGAACTATTTCAAATGATCAAGTTCATTGAAAATTATAACCAGATCTCTTCATAGGTTTGTTTCTATAAGTGTGTTTAACATGAAAAACCATGAGGGGAGGAACTTTGTGCATCTTGTTCACCTGTGTAACTTTGATGCCCGGCACTAGCAATACATTGTTATTATAGATTGGTTGAATATCTGATATGATTTATTGTCAAAAACCAGTTAATTGGTTAAGCTCTTTTGTCTCGTATTTATAAAGATCAATTTTAGTGGAGGTTATGTTTACATTTTAGATTAGTTAGTTCTGAATGAAAGAGAAGGTATTATAAGAAATGCTTTCAGTTTGGGTTGCCTTTTTAAAAATGTGAATCCAGCATATACAAGTTATTTATGACATTTATAATTCTAAATTTTAAAATCCCAGTTTTTAAAAATTAAATAAATATACCTGTGGCTGTCCAGTACAGAAAAGGGACTAGTAAATTTATGTAGAAAACAGTAAGATTTGCTGTTGGCTGCTTTGGGCAACAGTAGATTTGCAGTGACAGAGAGTGTCCATGAAAAGGTGGATAAGCATCCTGTCAAGACTATTATAGAAACCATTCCCTAGAAATTGATAGGAGGTTAAACTAAGTGACCTTTATATCCCTTTTACCTATTGAGATTTTATGACTCCTTCCTTTAAGACTAACTACTTTCTAACGTAGTCATATAAAAATGCAAAGGAGAGCACTAATTTTTAGGATTTAGGGAAATATAAAAAGAGTGTATGTTTATGTCGTTGTCAGCATTCTTCCTTTGTCGAGAAGGGGATTTCTGAACAGCACAGCTGCTGTTTTGCAACTCTCAGAGCATGAAAACATAATGCAAATTCCTGGACCTTTACTATATATAAGTTTAAAAAATTGATTTCCAATTTATAACTGTTCCTTCTTTGTAGCAAAGAAAAAAGATGACGTTGTCAGATTTATTAAATTGTAGTTACTAGCTTTTTAATGTGCTATACTTAAGAAAAACACACCTGTGGGTTCAAAATAAGAGTCAAAAAAATGAATTCAGAAATGAGACATCTTGCCTAACTTTTCCTCTATCACCTATTTTTTAATTTAATTTGCAAAACTATTTGAAATGTTAAAATTACTTTAGAAATTCAAATAAAAAATGATCAAGCAATTTTTTCCGCTCAAGTATTTCCTTTTATCTTCCACTTTATAGTCTACATCTAATAGCATAGATGTAGTCATTTTGAGGAATTTTTTTTTATATCATGAAGAACTCATCCATTCAAGTTAGAAGGTAGAGCATAGAACAAGAATCGTATCCGGGAAGAGAACACGTATTAAGGGAATCGAGGAAGGGCAGTGTGGGTGAGGCCCAGTGGGTGTGATGAGAACAACTAATGTAGACATTAGGGGAGGAAGGGGGCCAGAACCCTAGGTGCTTGCGTAGGCCTGGTCGTGAAGCTGTGGCCCATGATGTCCAGGAACAGGCTGGGCTTGGTTGATCTTCTTGCAGAAATGGCATTTCTTTCCAATCATCTGTATCTTATGAGAATGTAGAACTATTTTATCTTTACACGACCTCATGGCTGTTCATTCTCCTGCATGTTCAATTCATATCAAGCTAGCATTATTGCTACTTGTATATCTATGTATATTTCTATCTTGTTCAACTCTAATTATAATGCAAGCTCCTAAAGAACAAAATTCCTCTACATATTGATGGTGTCCCCTCTACCTTGAATAGTGCCTTGCATTTACTAGGCTCTCAAGAAGTATGTGTGAAATAGATAAATGTACAAAAAGATATTTCAAAATGAAATAAATTAATCTCTCAGGCTGTTTCTGTGCACTTAGTTTTACTCAGAATTCTAAATTTATGAACATATAATAACTAAAGAATCTTAATATCACCTCAAGAAGAATTGAGCTAAATTATATTATTATATATAAAATAACTCTATAGGATCTAATGTATTTAAAGGAAATTCAAAGTATAGCATGTGTATGTATATGCATATAGAAATGTATGTATACCCATATGTACATAGTTACATAATACATAGGTACATATATAGATACATAGAACTCATCTATATTTAAATAGTTAATAACTATTCTGTTTATATTATTAATCTACTTTGAAAACTATCATCAAAAGCTTTAGGCAAGTAAATAACAAGTTTATTATTTGACATAATAAATTATCTTTCATGACTTATTCCTTCTCCCAATACTAATATTTCATAAGAATGAGTAAGTCTGGTAGAACCTGAAAGCTTTACCATTATTTTCTACTTTCTCCTACATACTTAAAGATGAACAAATTATAAGTAGCCTATGTTTTTAAATTTAATTTCATAAATGACTTAATACTGATGGAAAACTTGAAACAATTAAAATATTACAAATATTATTATTAGAAATAATATTAGAAAGTTTCATTTTTGAGCAAGCAAATCATACATGAAGGTTTTATTCCTGTACTCCTGATAAACATGAAAAACTCACATTGCCCTGTAATGTCATTTTACATTAGAAATTTTTTTAAAACACCATAAGAAACAAGTAAAATTTTATGTTTATATACATTTTCAAAGCTCACACATAATTCTTAAGATCCTGATATATCCCCAGCCACCTTGGCCCAGGACTGTAGTTACAGGGGAGAATTGATATTGTAGTCACTTCCTTTTAGTTGGGAATCATCACAAATATAGTGCCCTCATTGTTTCTTTTTATAATGTATAATCTAATCCGTTATATTTTATAGGTTATGAATTCCCCACAGAGATTGGAATATAGTGCCTTAGCATAATAATAGCTATGAAAATATCATGATACTCTAAAGGAAATTATTATTTCCTTTACTAACAAAATTATTTTCACAGCTGTTAAATGTAATCATAAATTTCACTGGACAGTTTTAGGAAACCAAAGTAAACCTAAAATATGCATATATTTTATTTTGCCAATTGGTTAGCTGGCAAATAAACCAAATTAGGAGTTAATCTTTCTAGTATGTATGTGGATAAATAGCAAGTTCAACACAGTATGTTATGTACTTAATAAGGTTAAGAAGACAGGAATATTGGAAGTAGTAAGGCCATTTAATTCATTCTTGGACTTCCTAAGGAGGAGAAATCCAAGTTCAGAATGAAGGATAATCAGGATACAAGCTCTATGGCATAGCTTAAACCTCATTAGAGGGGAAGAAATAATTTTTGAAAGAAAAGAAAAGAAAATTTATTGTCTCAAACCTTATTTGTAAGGTTCTAAACTGTCCCTCCACTTTAGATTTTGTCGTTCAAATGTTAGCATATTTTCTTCTATCAACTATTTACTGTTAACAATAAAAACATAAAAAATCCTTATCTATAAATGTTTACTGAGATCTCTTCATCCTATTACTACTGTATTTCCTTGAAAGGCAAAGAAGTGAAGCTAGATTGAAGCAATGTTTTCCTGGCAATCCATACCAGTCCTAGTGATTACTGTCTTATTTTCTAAGAAATCCTCTTCAGGAATGAATTTAGAATCTTCCTCAGGGTCACTGTCACTGTGAAATGTGCCTCTATCTTTTCTTTTCTTTTTTTAAATCATAACTGCATTAGCTTGTTTACTCATCAGTCACCTCTCTCATCTGTGGGCCAGCAAATTCGGCTGTAAATTTAGTCCAAATATCTTAGAGCATAATTCATGTGCCATGAATTCATTTAGAATAGCCATGACTTTTCTTCCCATCTCTTATCTATCTTAGGCTTCATACAACTTGGGCTCTCATGATACTTAGTCTCACTGTTTTTAATTTCACTTAGAAGATCATTTTATAGGCTTTCATATCATTTCAAATGCATGCCATGTGATTAAAGAATGTGTTAAAAATTATATAAAAATTAAATTACTTGATTACTTGACTGTGATTTGAGTTTATCTCCATCCTGAACATGGAGTTTTAAATTTTGTGGAGAAGTATTGACTTTTATTTTCCCTAAGATTGTCAATTTGGATTGACAATCCGGCTTTTCAAAAAAAATTAATTGAGTAAGTCATTCTCTTCTCTGCTTTAATTATATTAATTAGAATATCACTCCTTCAATTGTGCCCTGTCTCATAGACTTTTCCCCTCTTTACTGAATAATTCTAATTGCATATAGCCATTTTACAATGCATACCATATAAACTAAAAAAGAAAATCTCCCTTGATATCATATTCCCTCTGATTATTGTCCCAGTTTTTCATATCCGTCTTCAAGGATTACCTATACTCTCTGAGACCTGCTCTCTCCATGACTTAGTCCGGAGCCAATCCTAGTCAAGATTTTTAATCCTACCTCTCTAATAAAAACTACTTTTAACAAAAATAACTGTGCTGTCCATACTGCCAAATCCAAAAGCCAATTCTCAGACCTCCCCATACTTGACTTTTCAGCAGCCCTTGACATGCTGATCATTCCTTCATTCTTGAAACCCTTTATTCACTTAGCTTCTAGGACACCATTCTCTCTACTTCTCCCAAAACCTCAATGGCAGCTTCCTTTTCATCCCTTTATTGCTTTTCTTTTCTTATCTAATCTTTTCAAGCTCAAAAGATTACTGGGTACCTTCTGACCTTTTCTCTTGGCTGTATTCATTCTCTCATGATCTCATTCAGACCCATGCCTTTAATTACCATCTATATGCTGATGGTTCCAAAATTTATATCTTTAGCTCAGACCTTTTTGCCTCAACTGCCCTCATCTCTGGACTCACATCTCCATTGGGATATCTAATAGACATCTTGAAATTCACATGTCCAAAATACGGACATTTAATTACCCAATTTCACAGCTGCTCCTTCTATCATCTTGTTAGTCTCAGACCCACTCCATTCCCTTTCTTCTCGAAGACAACTAAAATGATGAATTTATAGTGCTTCATTCTAGTTCATATAGCTATAGATAATATATAGGAATATAAAGCTGAATATATCTGTATTTGTGTGCAACTATGAGTAACATTTAGTATATTTTGGGGGTTAAATTTACATAAATAGCATCATACTGGTAATGTTTTTCCAATTTTTTTAATGTTTTGGAGACTTAAGTTGGTGCACAAAGATCTATTTATTCATTTGAATTACTGTAGGAATAACATTATATAACTATGTTACTTTTTTTATTCATTCTTCCATTACAACATTCAGTTGGTTCCAAAATGTTTGCAATTATAAACAGTGTCACAGTAAAAGGCTTTTCTTTAATATATGTACTAGACCTTTGAATGTATTATTTTATGTGATTATCATTAAAAAAATCTTTCACTGTATTATCCTTTTTTTCACCATAAAAGACACTGAATCTTAAGGAGATTGAGTAATTTTCCTAACATCACACAAGTTAGTTAAGCAGAACTTGAAGTTACATTTACGCCATTTCAACACGCAGGGATTATTTCCTACCACACTACCTTACCTGGTTAAAAATCTCATGAATATCTTGTAGGAATAATGCTGAGAGTAAGAGAAAACAGAAAGAGTGGTCCATTACCAGTCCTAATCTTTGCTTCACTGAGAGTTCTAGAAAATCATGAATGGCCAATAAGAACATGTGAAGTGAGTATGGAAGAAATAAGAGTAAAGTTGTGGCAGCCCATTATAATAAACTACCATTTAAAGCCTTGTTATCAGCTGATAAAGAACTAGTTCTAGAGATAGTGGAAGAAACTCGGAGAAATTGGTTACTAAAATGTAGAAGGAGGAAGAAGTAGAAATCAAACAGAAAGTCTTAGTTTGTGTGCTTGAGGACCAGGAAAAAATAGTGACATTAACCAAACTGAAGAGATGAGAAAGAAGCCCCTCCAGGAAGCCCCAGGGTACAGCATGGAGGGAACGTAAGTGGCTGATGTTCCCACCGAGGTAAAGATTTGTTTGACTTACCAAAGACTTTGAGTCAATAATTTGTCCTTGCTTTCTAATTAAGAATACGATCAGGAATCCAAAAACAAACAAACAAGAGAAAGGAAAAACCGTGCTGGCTCTTTATAAACACAGAGCTAGAATGTAATAATTACTTTCCCTTCTTTCCCTTTTGCCTCTATCCATAGGACGTTCACTCCTAACTAGAGACTCAACTGCCAGCAATCACTGAAATCAATCACTATTATCAGCAGAAGGAGTAATATAAGGCATATTAAGCTAGCAGACCGAACAAAAACTCAGCATCAATTTGCCTTTACTGATCGGTTCTGGCCTGGGGTACTGCTTCTAGTCATTGCATTCCTGCCTTGTTTCTCCATAGGATTTACTCCTAATATTATAAAGGGGCACTATCCTGTGCCAGAACCTGGGTCTTTGCTCTATGTTCAATACTTGGTTTCCCTTGGCCAACAGTTCTTATTTTTCCCATCTCAGCATTTCTCTTTTTGGAAATTCAACCCACAAACCAATTCTCCATGGTCACATGTCCCCTGATTCATTCAGGTATCTTTTTCTTTTCTCTCTCAGAACTTCACTTTCGCCTACTGCTTGCGAGCTTTCATTTCTGACCTACCACCTTCCAGAACTTCCTTGCTGCCCATCTTCTTTGGCAACCTATTGCCTAGCCTTCTCTGCATCATGTTTCTCATACTTACAGATTTTTTGAATTTATTATTTTCCATTTGGTTTACCACATGAATTAACAAGCAATCATTTATGTAGAAGGAGAAAAGTTAATGGCACAAACAGAGAGGCTCAGGTCTACCTCCAGAGAGATAAGAGGAAACCTGACACAGAAGAAAAGAAAACTACCAAAACATTGAGGAAAAGTCCAAGTGCCAACTGTGAGGACTGAGTAATGGCCACTGAAGTTGGCAGGAGATGTTAATGTTTGGTCTCATAGAACAAAAAAGTCCATAGATTTGGAAAATTTTGTTCTCTGGCAAGATTTTCTTGGGTCCCAAAGTGTGAATAAACTCAACGAAATGCTACCAGATCCTGAAAGAATCAAAATGCTGTATAAATCAATTTGAATGTTTTCATGTGTAAATTGGTCATTAAGAATTGCACAAACAACTTGAAATATAATTTCAAATGTACCAACAATTGCCAAGTTGTTCTGTTTCTGAGTTGATTCTTATAGCCTTTTTGTTATTTCAATTATAAAAACCAAATTTAAGAAACTCACAGAAGAATCATTATGCCTTCAGATAAAAGGTGGAAAGGTAATCTGGTTTTCTTTTTCCTTTTTTTTAAGGATTAGTCATCTTAAAACAAAAACAGAGACACAGATGCTTTGGAAAATAAAGTGAGATAGTGATTAGTGGAAATGGTTAGGCTTAAATTTAACAAAGGAATAAGAAATAGAACATTGCAAAGAAATATGCACAGACTTAGAAATATATACAGTAATTGGAACCATCTGCTAACAAATACAGGTATAACAAGACCTGTTTCAAAGACTAAATTAGACTCATTTGTTATTAGCAGTATATATTTGCATTCAATTAATGTTTTAAAATCCTTTAAAACTATGCTCTCTTAAGTGGGTTAAATGTGCTCATTGTGATCTTGTTTATACTAATAATTGGCTTAGCAAATCTTTTCTTTATATCTAGTACAAAGGTAAACTTTATCAAGCTCAAGCTGAATTATCATAAATTCCATATTAGCAGAAACCAAATTAATGAAGTTTGATTGTACCAAGAAAATTGCTTTTGCCGTTTGCTTAATTTCATCTGCTCTATATAATAACAGAAAATTCAAGTGATAAAAGGAGTAGATAATTCAGTATTTGCAAAAATATTAGCAGAAGACAAACTTTCATAAACTCAATTTTAGTGTTATATTTATTTGTTTAGGTTCAGTGTGTAATATGATGTTAAGTATATTACTGTACTATGCTATTATGGAACAGATGTTAAATGCAATGTAAAAATGTCAGGGGTAAATGATTGATGATCCTCTTTGCCACTTCAAAGTAAACCATGATTATTTATATGCTCTGGACATTGCTTGAAAGCATCATATTAAATCTAAACAATTGATCCATTTTCAAGGGTTTTTTGTATAATGTATTATTTATGTGTTATTTATTCTTTTGTGGAACTGTCCCAGTATAAGGAATTAGTTAGAGTCTCAAGTGCTCCACCCAGTCCATACAGTGGATTTGTTCTCTGTGTAACACTTATCTTTTCCCTCTAGGCCCATGTGGCAAGTCCATAGGCTGCCCAGGCCCCTCTGTCCTCCACAGGGGCCATGACGCAAGTTCAGTGAGCACTCTTTTACCTTGTATTAATATTTTATCTGCCTCAGACAGAAAAAGAGATCAGATTAAGTAAAGTCAGCCCCTGAAAATGGTTTAGCCATATAATCAATACTGAGTGTCAATGTGGCATGAGATATGGGTTCTGTTATTTCATTTACATTAAAAATAGCAAATCCATTTGAATAATTTATCAAATAATTTCATAAGCTCTTTTGAACACTTGATATACATTGACAGACTACTGTTTAATTATGCTAATCATCTAGGCAATATTTACACATGATAGTATAAGCTTATAAAGAATACAAGTGGTTTAAACATATAGACCTTGATATATCCAGAGATAAGACTGAATCTAAATTATAATCTATATTACCATAGTAGTTGCGCTAAAATTAATTCATTGTTATAACATTTGCAACTATGGGCTGAACTTTTGCTGTCAAAGTAATGAAGAAATCCTCAGTACTTTATTTACAGTAAGAATTTCTATTTAAAAATATGGAATAAATTAAAATAGTACATTTCTGCATCTTCTACTGCTACTACAAATTTATATTAAGTTATCAAATCAATGAACTTCAAGGGGTAATTTATCTTGCTGTAAATTCATTCAATTGATAGAATTACTATTTTTATAACTGTTAGCTTTTGAGCTATATATATTATCTGTTTTTCTTTAATACCTTGTGGTACTGATATATATATATATATATATATATGATCATATATTTCGCCATGAAATTACTATTCCAAGCACTTAACAACTCTTCCAGAAAATGCCACAAAAACATGTATATCCTTTATGCTAGTCACAGTTATAATGTGTTTCTTTCTTTCATTCTACTTCAATGAAAGGATACTTGTTTCATTTTTTTGAAACATTTTCACTAATAACCTGAGCTCAGTTATTCAAAATGAGCAAAAACAATTCAGTCTACCACACTAACGGCAGTTTATTTTTGTTAGCCCTTAGAATTCCTGTAGGCTTAGGTATATAATTTGATGTGAGAATGTTTGATGTGAGTACGAGGACATGGACTTTTAATCAGTAACCTTCTCTCCACAAAACAATTATAAACAGTTGTGTTTTTTTTTATTTGATCTCACACAATGCACATATCCTAATATCACATTTTGCCTACATTTCCTCTGCGTCCCCATATCTGTAATCATACTTGTTATGATCTCTGTCTGGAATACATTTGCCAGGCCAATGTAAATTCTGAGATCTTATCCCAGAAGTGATATGGAATAGATTCTGAAGTCATTTGAAATTTTAAAATGATAATTGAAAATGAAATAAAAATGTTAATGTGTTTAGGTTTGTCACCTGTAAGTGCAAACAGAGTCATAATTAAAATATAAAGACAATATCAGGAACTCTGACAGCTTATTCAAGGCTTGTATATATAGAAACATTTTAATGAAAATATAAAAGTTTAATTTTATGCACCGAATATTTTCACGGAGTCAGCACTTTGCTATTTTGTGATAACATGTTAAAATTAATGGGATGTCTTAACTAAGTTCTTTCTGCATATATACATATAAAAAAGGGAAAGCTCTGAACCTAACTTCATAAATAACATTCATTGTGATTTTGTTAAAGTTTAGATGTGTGGATTTGTATTTGAAATCCTCAGAAGGTTACAGGGTGCAACCCTCCAACAATATCTCTGAGTCTTCAGGGACAAAATCCCATTATGTGGAGTTCAGTGAAGGGGGTAAACACCACCATAAAGAAATACAAATTGCACATATTTCCCATTTAGCTAGTGTCACCAAAGTTCACCATTTAGAATTCTAACCAGTTAGGACTTCTTCTTGGAGGTCAAGTACCTTGTGAACCTTGTCATCTCACTGATGACATCATATCCCATCCATCAGTTCTTTCAGGAGCACAGTTGCCATCTGCTCAGCACACGTTGTAATAACTTATTAGACAAATTTGCAGGGTAACAATCTGTACAATGACACTGTTATCTTAATGCTGGCACATACTGAGATAACAACCACTGTTTCTCTGTCAGAGCACAATGATTCTGCCCTCCAACTTTAAAATAGGGGTTAGAAGGCTTTCTAAACTTCTTAAGTCTTACGGACACTACAAGCATATGGGTAGAAGCATTTTTCTCCAGTGTAGGATCACAAACTAACCTCCCCTCACAAGATCATTTCAGTGGATGATCCCTGCTTAAGGTTTATAGGCTCTGAATTCCCTTTTCATCTTTTTTCATAAAGGAATCAGATATATAAGTACACTTGAGTGCTCATAGAAACTTAAAAATAATAACATTCATAGTCACCAAGCAATAAAACCCAATGCCTCCTTTCCACTTGCTAAAATAAAATAATTAAAATAATTCCCCAACCTGTTCCAGATGACTACAATCTGTCTTATTTTTTCTAAAGGCATTTAATTAGCAGAAAGAGGGTCTCAAACATCTAGCTAACACTGCAACCTGCAACTCTAATAGGTCTTTTGGAAAAACCAAGGACCGCGTCCAAGATCACGTACCTGTATTTTAGTAGCATTTTATTTGCAGCATAGGATTACCGGGCATGTTTAACCTAGCAGCTATCAAAGGCCTTATGGCTTAAATTTCAACACAACAGTCTCTCTACCCCTTAGCTTTAAAAATTATATATTTTTAGAGAGGAAGCTGGTATTTATTTTGCATTTCATGGAATTCATCCTCTGTTCCTTCTTTTGGCTTGTCATTTACTCCAGCTTACACTGTGATCAACATTGTACTAAAATAAAGTCAAGTACAACAGCCGCTCCCTGCCCATCAAAACGCACAGACGTCTGCCAAGCACTTGTAACAGCTGGTGTTACATTAATTAGTTTAAACTATTTATTTCATCCATCTCCAGAGCAGATTGAGCAAAAACATTAGAGATTATTCTAGCATCTGTAAGTGCCCTGCAAACATTAACCAAGGAAAGTTAGAATATTCATCAGAATCATATATATACAAATATGTATTTGTATTTTTATTATATGACTTAAGAGTCTGAATAGTCATTATAAATTAGTGAGTTAATTCAATCATATACTTAAGTGAGATGTTTTATTAAGCGTCTTTACAAACATCAGTTTGAGCTTACATTCATCGTTTGTGTCCACAAAGTTTCTCTCTTTAAAAATTATCACTAGAAAGTGATAATAATTCCTGGCAGCATGGGCCATTAAACAATATATGACAGGGACTGGGTGACTCAGTGGATTAGTCACAGATTTTATGGCCACTGTTGGAATCTTGCCCTAACTACAGTGATCAAAACACTGTTATCAAATGGTTGTAAAAATCTCAATTAAAATTACTTCTATGGCCTCCTCTAGGTTCTTAGCAAACCACATCCCATAACATGAATCTACACGTTATTGACAAAATTAACTCAACTGCCACTGTTGGCTTAAGAGAATTTAGAAATTAACTGTCTAACTGACTCTTCAAGTAATGGTTGTCAACAGGGACTTGATTATAAATATAGGTCCATTAAACACCTGTCGGTCTATGTTTTCTTTAGGACATCTAGACGTTTAAGATTACCTTTTGCCATGCCTTTTCTAGAAACCAAATACATATGGATTAAGTTAACACTGAATATATCTATAGAAAAGAAAATCTGAAATATCTGAAGATTAATTCACAAAAGTAGTGGTAGAGAACAATCAGGATTTTAAAATTTTTGCAGAATATAAAAATAGCACTATGTAAATTCCCTCAAGGTTAGTGATTTCCGATGCAATCTGTTTTACTCCAGCAGAAGCAAGGTCAGGAATAGAATTTGATACATGCCTTAATCAACTGAAGGTAAACAAAAAGGTCTACATGATAGATAGTGAACAAAAGTTTTGGAAACAATCTGATCTTCAGTGAAGAAAAGTAATAAGAAGTAGGGGCCATTAGAGAAAACAATACTGCATATCTTGGCAAAAGTCTTCAGCATAAACATAGCCAGAAGTCCTGAAGAACTACTTGTTATTCCTAGAGTTAAAACTATTGCTCTTTCAACCTTGCTTAGGTCAAAAATCTCTCTAAAGGAAATTAACTTTACTCCTTTGCATTTAATTTTCCTACACCAAAGCAAAAAAAAAAGTACAACAAAAATTCAACATATAATTCTATTTAGATTTCTCTCCAATTGAAATAATCCTGATACTGAATCCTGGGACTAAGAAAGCTATTAAAATGCATCCTTATAGTAACACTGCCTATCCTCTAGGTTAGACTCTACTCTGTCTTATACCTAAGGGAATTTAGCTTGGTTAACTACCTTGGTTTATGGACAATTTAGTCATTAATATGGAACTATTAAGAACAGAACTGTTTCTCCCCAAAATGTGTGTGCTGAAGCCCTAATCCCCGATGTGACTGTATGTAGAGATAGGGCCTGTAAGGGGAGAATTAAGGTTAAATGAGGTCACAAGGGAGCCCTAATTCAATAGGACTGATGTCCTTATAAGAAGAGGAAGAGACACAGGGATGCTAATGCATAGAACTCAGGAAAAAACAAAACTGCCACAACTTGATTTTGGACTTCCAGCCCTCCCTAACTGTAAGAAAATTAATTTCTGTTGTTTAAGCCACCCAGTCTGTGGTACTTTATTTTGGAAGCTATAGCAAATGCAACACAGGGACCCTTGGCACTAATAGTGAAAACCATCATATAGTGAGGTACCTATATCTCACAATTCTACAGGACTCCTTAATTTATGATCACTTAAAATATTATTTCATTTGTTCCTATGGCAACCCTATCAGGTATGATATTATCTCCATTGCTTTCAACATGAGAAGTCTGGGCTTGGAGTGTGTAACTGATTTGCACCAAAGCAGAACACTGCTAAGTTGTAGTGGTGGTGGACTCATACCCAGACTTCTGGCTCAAGTTCCAAGTTACCAACACTCTGTCCTAGTCTATGTGTCTTCAAACTTTTTATAAAAACAATCAATTCTAATTTTTAGATCCTTTTGGGTCCCTGAGAGGTGAAATGCTGACAAGGGTTACTGGAGTATCATATTTTACGTAAAAATTTCAGTAAAGACAATATCATATTTTAGATCAGAGATAAGGCAAACTACGGACCACAGGACAAATCCAGTTTTTCTGTTGCCTGTGACCAAAAAACGACTTCTGCATTTTGAAATGATTTAAAAAATAAAATAAAAAGGAATACTATTTTGTGACAGCTGAAAATTATATGAAATTCAAATTTCAGTCCATAAGGTTTTATTGGAACACAGCCACAATCATTTCTTTATGTATAATCTATGGCTGCTTTTACACTACAACAGTAGAGTTAAGAAGTTGTAACAGAGACGTTATGGCCCAGAAAGCCTTAAGTATTTACTATCTGGCCCTTCAGAGAAAGTTTGATGACTCCTGTTTTATACAATAGGATTAGTATTATAATTGTTTCAAATAATCTATCTCTGTTTTTTTTCCAGGGAGCCTATTTAACCCACAAACAATTTATACAAAGTATCACTAATGAGCTGATAGTACTCTTTCAATTAGCTCTAACCTATATTTATAATGTCATTCTATGGGGGAAAAAGATGTTTCAACTTTCAAACAACTCACAAGTGAATTTTCAGAATATAACCTCTTGGTAAATTTGTGGTTACCTGTTTCAGATATGACTAAAGATGATGATAAGAACAAAGTTACCCTTGTCTATACATTACCCAGTTATTCTTACAACTTCTCCCCAAGGCATTTTTCACATTTGGAAAAACGAGGATTAATGTAGTTCTGGAACCATTACAAGAGCATACTCACTGGCTGCTGAGTGGGAAGTGAGATCTAAGTTTCTCTGAATCTACAGCTCATGCTTTCAACCATTACGCTCTACCATCTAAAGTAATTTCACTTAGTTAAATATAATTTCTGTTCACATCTTAATACTTATTAACAAACTTTTAAAAATAAGTGTAAAGCAATTTTCAAGTTTTCACTAAAGAAATACTAATTACATTCAAAATTGATAGAAGCAATACTTCAGAGGACTACCTAATACTTTATCACTAATGTTTTAGATTATTTATTGTTCAATTGTTTTGGTCCTAACCAATATAGCATACATGTATTTACAGAAATAATCATTTGAACAGGAATTGATATACCCTTAAGTGAGTGAATGTATCTGGCCACTACATTACCATTACTTACCTTTTCTAGTATTTTCATGTAATAAAAGGATTTTAGCAATAAATTGTTTTAAGGCCAAATGTATTATAAGGCAGTTTAGGGGAAAAAAAGCACTAAACAAGATCAAACTTGGGTGTCTTCTTGAAGATGCCACTCTGAGTCTTGAATCTGTTAATCCTCTCTAAGGCCAATTTCCTCACTGTTAGAATGGAGATAAAATGGTACCAACTTCAGAAGATTACTGTAAGGGTTAAGTGTGATAATGCTATGTTTTTTGCCACCACAGCACAACCTCGTAGGGATGGAGGAACAAACTGACCAAGAGGGTTTTTGTTAAAGAGCTCACTACAATTACTTCAGACCACGAAAGTGAAAGACATAGACATAGGTTGACTCTTGTCCCAAAAATTGCCAAAAAGCATTGAGGGAAGATGAAATAAAAAAGAATTTTGAAGGAAAATTAAAGAGGTAATCATATAGAAGTTCAAAGGACACATTAACAGGGTTCCAGGAATCTAGTACAAACACACACAAAAAAAATGGTGGAAACAATTATTGATCATAACAAAAAATAGCTAGTTTAAATGTAGAAAGAAAAGGATTAGATTATTTACACAGAAAAACTATGTTATACAATTATATATAGAATCAGGGAACATACATCAAAGGAATAGTTCATCCAAGGGTAGCAGTCAGACTTCAGAGAAATTGAGCTAATGACAGGAGCTTGTCTCTGATACTAGAAAGCACATAAAACTACAGAGATTCATGCATTTGGAGTAAGCAAGGAGGGAAATTCAACACAATGTTAACATAGTGTTGGTTCCAATACTATCATAGCATTAAGGGAGTTCAGTAAGGAGTTTAATCAGCAAGCAGGTATATAGGCAAAAAATATAGTTTGTAGATATATATACACACATACTATATTCCTCACTTGTAAAGCATATATACTTTGAAATTCTGTCATTTCCAAGCTTTAGGCTCTATAGGCATAGGAAACATGTCTGTCTTAGCCATTATGTTAAATGAATGGTTCTCCGGTTAAGAGCACGGACTCTGGAGGGACTCAATTCCCAGACCTGCTTCTTGCCTACTAGCCATATGACCGTGGATTCTGCTTGTCAGTCTCATCTGTAAATGGAGATAAAAATAGTATATGTCTCAAAAGTTGCTGTGAAATCTGAATTACTTACCACTCGTATTTAGAACAGTTCGTGGCATACAGTATGTACTATGTGAAAGTTTGCTGTGATTAGTAAATCTTCTGTAGGCTAATGGGAGGCAGGGATGATATTCTTTCTGTTCTTTCTATAAAGGGTTATGACTTTCTCATATTAAATATATAGGGATATGAATATGGATATGGATACATAGATTAGGTGATATGTGAATTTATTATACATGTGGATTTATTATAGCTTTAAATCTCATTTCTGTCCAATACATGTTCAATGAGAATTAAAACTTAAACTCATTTTAAAACATACTTTAAAGCTACCTCTTGAAAAAAAACTAAATGATGATGTTTTAACTTTCCAAGCTCAAGGAAAACTGCAGTTCCAGTGTGTACTTCAAAGCAGACACATATTTGTTGACATTCTCTAGCCATAATCCATCATTTTCATCTCTTCATGGTTGACTCCTCATGTCTTTTCTTCACCCAGAAAGTTAACTAATCGCCTAATGCCAAAGTATCAGACAAAAATGCCAAGTCACATATGTGGTCAGCTTCAACAGTACACTTAACCTCATGCTCCCTCTCAAAGAGCCTACAGAGGAAGAGCCCCCCACACGTAGCTCAGTCTACTTAGCCACTGTACTGTCCTTACTAATCGTAGCAACACCCATTTGAAACATAAAAATAAATGCTCATACTTTGATTTCAAGAGAATTTGAACTTCACATTTTCTTCTCATTTCAAAAGTCATTGTTTTTTAAATATTTATAGCACAATAGAATTTGTCATGTGACATTTCCAGGAAACTGTTATAAGGTATAACAACTAAATCCAAATTGTTCTACTGTGTGGAGGCATCTGGGCTGTTCTAAATAAGTAATGGAACATAAAGCATTTGACTAAAATGTTTTAATGAATATATATAGTATTCATAAGAAGGGCACTTTCGAGCTTTGCTAATGTAAGTAAGTTTGCTTCGAGGGCAAGACAGTCCCACAACAAAAGTGGGACGAGAACACCCTGAGAGAGATCCTGGGAGCTTTTCCAAACTTCACCTTTGCACTGAAATATGAATATCAGAAGACCTGGAGAGCGGGAGTGAGGCTTGTGGATTGTAACTCAAAAAAAAATGCTTCAAGTTCCCCTACAACCATTCTCATTGCTTCCCCACTTAAGAACCACTTTCTATTTTGATGAGCTCTACTTTAGACCCAAATAATCCATCATATTGTTTTTAAAAGTAAAGCTTCAATGCAAACATACCGATTTCTTCTAAGTTACCAAAAATCTGTAAAAATCTTGAGCTTATTAAATTAATGTCTCTATGATCGCTTTTCAGGGCACAGCACCATTAAGATTGTACATGTATATACACATACAATAACCATATTTTTATTATTCTTTTATTCCCCCATGATATACCTTACTCAGGTATGGTGTCAAACCCACTATGACATTCTCACAGATGAAAAGTTCATTCCAGATGCTGAATACTGAAGAGACTTGCTTCTTCTAAAACTGTGTTCTATTTCCCTTTCTGATGAAACTGTTTTCTGACCCGAAATTCTTTTTTCTCTTCTACCAAAAAGTTGATTGTTAAACTTTGCTACAAAACCCTTTGTTCTTATTGAAGTCACTTTGCTTGTCTCTCCTACTGTAAGGACACCAAATCCTAAAAGCTGGCAAGAATGCATATGTTTATTTCACCATTGCTCTGCAATTACTGAATGCCACTTAATTATAGCAACAGATGCTCGAGTGTAGGAACCAGAAAAATCAAACGCCTCATTTCCAGGTTATTTTTTTCCATTGCTTCTGCCAACAGCAGATGTGTGAGCCCCTTGTGCTCTGGCGTAAATACTTATCAAATCCTAACAGGTCACCTATGTCACAAACAACATTTCAGATGCAACTGTTTCACCTGATAATAGGCTCTGAAAATAAAACTGTGAGCTGTAAATACAATGTATTCAGAATGAAATGCCATAATGTGAAATTGCTTTTTCTCCAGCTACAACTGAAGTCCTTGACAGTTTTTGGCAGTGATAAATCACCCTCCCATTAATTGTCTTCTCTCTCATTGTGAGGTGAGCTGCTAAAAGGGGCAGTCAACAAAAATGACTTAAAGGACAAATTTTGGCAAAAAGACAATGAAGAAATCTGTCATTGCTCAGCCTCCAGTAAACTGTCGTGAAACAATCAAAATATATGTAGCTGAAGTGTTTATGTCTTTGTTAGGAAGATTATAGAATGATAAGTTTCTGTTAAAAGAGAGGAAGGACCCAGAGAAACTTAAATTGTGGATCCTTGACACCCTCTTCCAAGTGATTTTTCTCTTACAAGGCACATTACTGTCTCTTAGATTTGAACATTTTTCTCATCTAGTCAGATTCACACTCTGACCTAGAATAAATGAAAAGCTCCCCAATGTGTGATCACAAGTTATAAAATCTTGTTAACATAATTTTGAACTGAGTGCAGATTTAATTTTTAAAAATTAATTTCAGAAATTCTTGAATAACATGTTTTGCTATAAAACAGGGAAAATAACTCATACTCTTCTACAACCAAAAGCGTGTTTGCCACCAGCAGACAATTTAATATTACCATATGCAGTATGAGAAAATTATATGTTACTACACAGCCTGTCAAATGCACCATTTACATTTTAGTTTATATTCAGCAGTAGAAAGTAAAGATGCCTAAAAACTGGACCTATGGCTGTTTCTGCATTAAAAAAAATATTTACTTCATGCAGTTAATGTACTGCTTAAACTGCTGAAACTCAAGTCTAACTGAACAAGAACCCAAAATCTAAACTGTGCCATTTTCTGGGGTGTACCCAGTCAACCCTCTTCAAACATCATTAACATGTTGTTAAGGAGATAAAGAGGTAAAATACCAGGACCACCATTACAATACGGGCAGAATAATTCAGATAAAGCAAAAACTGTCAAAGGAAGAGCATGCTTTCAGTAATCCTTATGGAATGCAATCTAACATCCTGAAGTGTGATTGGTATATTATCACATCAACAATATTTTTTTTCCTGAGGAATCTGAAATAACTTTAAAAATAACTTCTGGTATTTCAATTAACGCAGGAAATACACTGAGTCAGTCACTCTGAAAGGAATGATTTGATATATCAGTGTTCTTGCTAATAGATAAGTGTCTCTGTTTTGTATTAAAATGGGGTGAAATAAAGAAGTGGTATTTTGGTGCTTGAGCACTGTAATTCAATAAAGAATGGACGTTAAATAAGGAAAACTTAAAATTACCCCAAGTCCCATTTTGTAGTTCAAATGGAATGTTATCTGAACATTAATAAATATAGTTTATTGACCATGACATTAAAATATCTTTTGAATGACAGAAATAAAAATCAAAGGATTGATTTTTTTTCTTCTTTTTTTGGTGATCCGCCAGTTTGAGAGCTTACAGGGAGCATATGTAGATAGCATATTTGCAAGTCCATCTCTGGAGGATTGCAAAAGGCCCTTAGCTTGTGAAAAACAGCAATGTTATTTTTTTTTAACGTTCCCTATATTTAGAGATTAAATCGCTCACTGCACAAACCCATTTGGAACAGGCGCGAAGGTGAAAAGGATAATCAGTACAGTCACTGGTCCGTGTTTCCTAAACGCTTTTGAAAACATTACTGTGCGCAGGCATAAAATTAGCGGCAGGACCTTAAAAAGGCTGGCATTTAGCATGACTTTTTGGAAAGTGACACCCTCATTTTTTTCTTGTAGGATATCATTAAATTTCAATCGCCCTATGGCAGCGCCTTTCCATTAATAACCAATTCACTGTGTCACTTTGGCTCTCCTTTGAAATAATGAGCCTTTGCTTCGCTTTAATAAATTTAAACATATTCTCAAGGCCAGGGAAGATAGGAAACCGCAGATGGGCTGAGAAAAACACGATTCATAAATCCTTAACTGCCTGAGATCGTTGAGAGCAAAACAAAGTAACACTCGTAAAATATTAAACAATCCCAGCTGTATGAGGGAAGCTTCATTAACAAAAATGGACTATTTACTGCCTTGCTCAGAGCCTGTGGGTGAAAAGAGCTAAGAAATCTTGAAAAAAAAAAAAATCCAACTACCATTTCTTCTTGTGATTCTTTAACCAACTAATGAAAAATATTATCTGGAAAGTCCAGTTATTGGCCAAAATTCATAAGTATGATTTAAATGTTAAATTATTTTCTCAATGACATACATCTTTTAAAAAGGAACACACGAAAATCTATTTCTTTTCTTGGAAATATTTCCCTAAGCACGACAAAGTTATTGAAGACATGAGGACTACTTAAGTACTCAAAAAAAATGATGATCATGAGCACTGTGAACAACCTTATACAAATGTTTTCTGAAGTATGTGTCAGACTAGAGCCAATTAGCTACTTTCTTTTACTTTTGCATTGATATTCCAAATGGGTTTGTGCAGTGAGTGATTTAATCTTAATCGTCTCTGGTCACCTAAGACACTTTCTAACACTAAGTTTATCAAAAACCTTAAGATTGACAGTATAGTTGAAATCATACTTTAAAGTTGAAAATTTAATGCAAAAATCCCAGCTTAATAGATGGAAATTATGAGATACGATCATCAAGGTAACATTTTAAATGCCCTGCTGCAAGATCAAGTCCAGTTTGCTGGTGGTACACAAGTGTGAAGAACCAAGAGATCAATGTCAGTATGTTAAATGCTAAGAACTTAGAAGCTCTAACCTTAAAGACAAGCTGACAATCTAGTGGACAGAATGTCAATACTTCTAAACATTTCAAGGGCAAAAATATTGCTTTATACAATCTGTGTCACATTTATTGCAAGAAAAGAATTTAGATTTTTCTTCTGCATTCTGTCAGCACTTTTCCTTTCATTATACAGAGATACACAGTTAAGGAGTTCGATGTGGAATGATGCAGAAGCTGACCCTTTTAACAATACATAGCTCTTCTTGTGATATTACATGCTAAAACACAAGAAAAATGCAAACACACATCCTTTTTCAATCACTATATATTAACCAATGGAGTCTTTATATGGACAAAATTGCAGAGTAAATGATACAGCATTTGAATAAACATATAAGGTCTTTTCTGTCACCCTGAGATGTTCTATTTCCTATCATATTATAATGAAAGCAAATAATTGTTGACATATTTCCCAAAAGACAACCTAAACTGTCTTTGACTTAGACAACAATCAGATTCAGTTTGGATCACAAATACTGACTACAGACCTTTCTGCACCTTTGTTTCTTAATCTGTAAAATGGGAAGAAAAATAGTAATATTGCCTATTGCCAAAAGTCATTTTAGGACTAAGCACATTAGTACATATCAGCTTCAACTACTGCCTGGTATATAATAAGCAGCATATACAGGTTAGACTATAACTTAGTTTTAAATTCAACAGTCTTGCTGGAAGTATTGTCCTACCATCACCATGTAAATATGTGTGACTATTACAAAGAGCACTTATAATAAGCATTTGCTGTTAATGTAAGAACAGGATGGTTTGTCCTAGTATTATAAAGCTTTTTGTTGGCAATTCTTGACAGACATTTAAGACTTCCTTTGAATCAAAATTCTGTCTTCTCAGTGAAGTCTTGGAGAGCTAGCTATATTACTTTCAGGTTTAGAATCTAAGGCTTACTTCTTCCATGGAATGCTTCAATTTTCACTATTATATTCATCTGTTTTTAGATCTATTATTAACATCTAGGAGATATCTTCATAACATATTAAACACTTTCTCTCACTCATACTTCTAAACAGTAAATAGCTATTTGATAATTATAAATACTCATGTATATTTAACACTATTAATATTTTTGAGAATGTGAGTTGCCTTCAATTATGTTCATAAAATCTATTTAATATAGATTCATGAATACAGAAGATTAACATGTCTTTGGTTACTATCAGGTGTGTTACTCAACTAATTTGTAAAAAGAGGTTAAAAAGTTGTTAGAAGTAGTAAGTGTACATATTTGCATTATACATAACTGATAAAATAATTTCAATATCTTACCATTAAATACTTAATGATATTTTTTAAATGTAAGTTAAATTAAGTATATTTTCTAGCTCCAAATTACCCCAACCAAATAATTTCTTCTTTTCTTTTTATTTGCTATGCAACTTCACAGAACCTTGAGAAGTCACAGATTATATTTTCTCAGAATTGGGGTAGAAAAGTTGAAAGGCCTTTGATAACTTAGACGACATGAGGATGCCATAGTAAATCAGAAATGAAATACTATCTTAGTTGAGTCTAAGTGACTATCTACAACTGGAAAGTTGATATTTTCTTCTCTAACAGTCCTTCATCATTGAATACGGGAAACAATTACAATGAGAGGCATGCGAACACAGAGACTTTGCCACTGGGCCCTCATAAATCTTGCCTGTTCCCAGTGAACAACACCAAATATTTGCAGCTGAGGAACATTTGGTCTGGCTTAAATTAACATATCTCAGCAGTCAGAAGTCATTAAGCTTTGCCAATGATTTGAAACAATTTTTCCATTTCAAAAGCAACATTGGCTTTTACTTATTTTTCTGGATGATAAAGGTCGTAAAAACTAGAACAAATGACATGAAAATGGAAGTTACTAATGAAAAAAATGATACAATCCTTTGAACTGTCTGGTAAATTTGTTAACACTTTAAAAAAATAATCCTTTAGCTCTTATGCATGAAACCAATCATTTCTAGATCGATTTTATGGCACACGGTTCACGTATAAAAATGTAGATATGGTTTACCATTTTTTTGTGTGAATTCAGGCATTATAAATTGTAAAGCTGATTTTTAAAAAATTATTGAGAATCACCCAACATTTTCAATTGAAGTTGAAGGAGATTAAACACAGAAAGAATTACAGTGTGTTTTCTAAAGTTCAGTTCTGATAAAGAGTTCAATCAGACATAAGAACATGAGCAAATTGTTTAGAGTAATTCAGTGATTATACCAGGCAATATTCTAAGTATAAGAAGTAAAGTGAATATATTCAGATGATGAGAATGGAAATTAGAATTCAAATCAATGCATTTATGTGTTTTTGTTGTCACCTGTATGGTATGTTCTTTCTTCAAGGAATGAGATTGCTTCAGGGAAAAGCAAGTTTTGGAAGCCGAACATTTGATTCCAATTCCAGTTTCCCTGCAGGACACTTGTGTCAACCTCAATGAGTCATTTAACCTTCCTGAGCCTCATCTATAAAGTAAGGATAATAACATTCACCTTGCAAGCCAGGATGAAGACTGGTGAGGATATACAAAGTTCTGGGACTGTACTATGCTAAATGACTTAGACATGATAGCTGTTAATACTTGTATTGTTTAAAATAGCCAAATTAGTATCATTACTGTCAGCACGTATGTTCTCATATATTCTGACATACAGCGAATTTTATTAATTGGCAACCACACAACTAAGAAGAAGCCTTTTATTATAATAGATAATGGGTAATAGGAATTTATATGCTTATCACAAGGAAGCCTGGGAATAGGGAAATAGAGGGTGAAGAACAAATAAAGCACTTACTCTGTGCCAAAAGCTGGGCTAATTTTATTGTTATATGATTTCATTTAATACTTCGAACAGTATTTTACACTGGATCACTGGATATTTCAACTGGTCTATTTTATACCAACCTAGGTATAGTAATTGGGATTTAGAAACAAATCCACCTGCATCCACATCTATGTTCTATGTCTTATGCTATACCGCTGGAAAATGACTTGAAAAGTATTCACTAAAGACTTCAGAAAAACTTATATTATTTAGTCAAAGAGCATATAATGTAGCTGCACCTCTAATCGCCATTCATTTTAAATGCGGATTCAGCCAATCACGATTCCTTAAATATATTAACTGGGAATGATAAAGTTTCAAGCAGCCTGCATTCTGCTTATAAATATTTTACATTCTTTCCAAAGATAAGATCCAAAGTAATTAATACAGTAGAACACAAGCATTTTGGAAATCAACATTTGGGGTCCAGTATTTTAGCAAAATGGCCATAAGCAATTTAAGAGTCAAATTAACACTCAAAAGAAAAATATCTTTTCTGTCAAATTACTTACGTAGTTGTTAAAAACAATATTTTCATTTTACTGGCTCCTCTGTTTTAGATTTTTTTGAAACATCTAAGTAAAATTAAAGTGTACTTCATGAAATAAAGGCAAAACAGCTAAATATTGCAGATGGAAAAATGAAGTAGTAAAAGTTTGAGCAACAACACATGATCACTGAAAACGTGTAATGGTTTTTGGATCTCTACACCTTGGAACACTGAGGAAAATTAACATTATTGGTTTTACCAGCTACAGAAGGGCCTGGAATAACAAATAAAACTCTCATATATAAATTCTCAGTCATGCTGAACTTGCATAAAGGAAAAAAATACATTTTGATCATTGCTTTTAAGTACTCTTTGTTACTTGTTCGGTAATTTTTTAACTTCTGTGGTGACAAAAATAAAACATTTACTATTTTATTATCTTTTTTATTAATACCTGAAAGTTAGCCTACATTCTTTGGACAATGTCAAGCAGATGTTTTTAAAGTGTTAAAAGACATTACAACACTGTTCTTTTTATAAAAAGAACAAGGGCTGGCAGAGAAACCCTAAGGGAATAGGTGAGCCTGGAGCCCCTTATAAAAGTAGACACTTCCTACCTGACCTATCTCTTCAGTCTCATGTCTTCTCATTTATTTTGGTAACTTGCCTTTAATTATTTCATAGAGGAAAGAGAAAAAAGATAAGCAAAAATCATACTTCCTGATCACCTTGTGTTAAAAAACATAAACAAAAAATTCCTTTAAATTAGAAACTAATAGTTTGATATCACAGTATGTCAAATCATTCATAGTCAATGAATATTTATTAAATAAATGCAGAAAGGTAAAGACTTAGATCTTTAATTTGTAAAAATAATTTTCATTTCGTCTCCATTTTATTTCTATCTGAAAAAAAGAAAAGATTTTGAAAGCTATTTCTATGATGGCTTTAGATTGTCATTTTCAATTTTTTGTGTTTTTTTCCCCTCTTTATGATCAACTTGAGCATAGAGGACAGGTCATGGTGGTAACAGGTGTGACCTCAGTTAGAAAAATACATAAGAACAATAACGAAAGAGGATAATTACATTTAGGTAAATTTTAAAGTTTAAGTAGGTATCTTCCTCTTGTATCATGGGCTTCCCATCAATGTGGACATTAGACATCTCTATCAGGACAGAAGTGCTTCTATAGCATTTCAAGGGAATTATTTAGTTTAACAAAGAATACATTTTATTTGGATTTTATGTCTTATTAATGATTTTATATTTATTGTTCATGCATAAATATAAATTGTCGAATTCACTAAAATATTTCAGAACATAAATGACTTTCAAATACATTGTGTCCACAACTCTTAATCACAAAAGTTCTGGGGAGGGGTTCATAATTTTATAAAGAAGAGATATTTGTCCTTGCATAAATGTATGCAAATTGAAGAAAAACCGAAATGGTAAATCACTAAGAGTTAATAAAACTATGGGTGAAGATGTCTAGAATGAATTCTGAAATTCTATAATCTCATATGCAGTAAACTAAGTAAAACTCCCTTTAAATTTAATTTGCATAAAGATATCATCAAAGTTTCCTTTAAAAAAATTACTTCAGAAATAGGCCTCAGCTTGTTAACTATTGATACATAATACATACAGAGAAAGGAATGGATTAAAAAAAATAATCCTTCTATACATATGTGAAAAGCTAACAATGGTTGTTGCTATTTTGTGTGCTTGTTTGTTCTCAAAGGTTTTGTATTTAAAAGAGGGTGACATATGGAAAACACAGGCTCATGAATCAAAGACCTCTTCTGAATGCCTGTGCCATCATACTGAGTTTTGAGGCCTCATTCTTAAAATTAATATAATAGTCTGTTTTTATATAGTTGTTTTCGAAGTCATATTAATATGAATATAAAAACATACTATGTCTGGCACATAGTAAGCACTCTGTTAATTCTTGCTATTATAATGCTCATTTTCCTCTTTCATTCATAAAGCAGAAAATAAGCTAATCATGTTAATGAATTACTTTTTTATAAGAACAATGATAACCAAATAATGATAAAGTCCTTGGTTTGAACATTGACAACTGCCAAGCCTTTCTGTTTTTACCATTTTGGAAAGATAACTTAGCTGGCAATAGTTCTTCAGGTTTTTAATATATATTACATTATTAGAATATATTACTAACATCTAACCCTGCAAGACAGTTTGAGAAAAAGATACATTTCCTTTCTGTTTAAGAATTTGTTTTAATTTTAGAAATATTGATAAGAGAGGGATCAAAGTAAAGGAAATATTTATGAAATTTGTAAATCAGTTTGATTTTTTGTGTATTCATACCCCACCTTTGGGCGGTTCTCATGCTAAACTCTTCCATCAAAAGCAATCCAGAATGGATTCTCCAACATCAACACAAAAGTAACTGGAAAATCTTTACCAAAGTAAAAACTAATAAATCGATTCCTCACAGTACTTAATTATGAAAAGCATATACTATTGATGAGGAATGAGGTATGAGGAGAGCTGAATGGAAAAGAGTGAATGTGTTCATATGCTTAGATTCCTAGTACATAGTAGGCATTCAGTAAATGCCTGTCAACTTCCTCCTCCCATTATTGATTGACTCACAGGATATTAGCTTCAGGAAACAATACTGCTGTCTTAATAATCCACAACAGCCCTAATTATCTCTTACAGTCTGCATTTGTCTTAGTATTTTAAAATAACTGGGATAGATGTGATGATAGCATATTATATATGAATATATTTCTCTATTCATTTTCCTTTTATGAGCCAAATGACATTTTCAGGTTAACAAAGGTACAAGGCTATGCCTAATTTCAAATAATATAATACATTTCGTATATATGGGATTCATGATATTTAGAAAAATTTGTGACAAGTGAATCCAAGAAACACTGGAAGATAGTTTTACCCTATTAGAAACAGTATATTTGGGATAACCTACTTTTAACAGTAAACCACTCTTTTTGGAGCAATTCATCAGAAAAGCTTGTTTAAAACATTTTTTTAAACACAAGAAGGAGTATCAATAACTTTTTAAAAATGGTTAGGAGAATATAATGGAAAGTGTGAGTCATAGAAAGCTCTTAAAAGCGTATTATACAAGATTTTTTTTTCTGTTATTTTCCACTAATTGCAGTTAGAGCAATTTTTCCTCTATTTCCCTCATCAGTTGCTTTCGAGGTCAACTTCCATGGGAATTTAAAAAGACTCATGTGTAACTCTTTTTATTTCAAATATAAAAATCACCCAGAGAAAAGGAAAAGAAACATGATAGGTGAAACTTAAACCTATTAAGAGAAAATTCCAAGCTTGGCCATTACTTATTTGCCTACTTTTTCTCAGTGCTTTAAATTGGTCTTAAACACTATGATATTGAAATCATTACAAACCCTCAACCACAGTCTCTGAAGACTGTATTCAATTCTATTATGCCCTTTAAGTTAATCTCATTCATATTATTTTGAGGGCCTTTTCAACTCTTATCAACATTTTATATAAGAAGAAGTCTGACTTTTTCTCTCTGCTTTAGGACTATGAAATTCTCCATGGCCATGTACTTATTGGGACTCTCTCCCTCTCTCTCACACGTTTTTAAAAAGAGCCTTGATATCCAGAATGAAAGAGTACTGAAAAAGAAGAGCATCTGCCTGTATATATATTTTTTATTGGTATTTCAATCAGAGCTCCTCCTCTCCTTCCCACCCCACCCGCAGGGGCACAGAGAGAGACACTCACATAAACACACTAGAAGCATGGTCAGGAAATTAGACATCTTATCTTTGGGTCTGCTAAACTGGGACCAATAACCTAGGCCTGTGGCACTCTGTGTGATAACTGCCTTTACAAAATGAAATGTTGACTTCTTCACAGCTTAGCTACAAGAAGACGGTATCAGTAGACCAGCTTTCTGTGTAATATGAGGGGTAGTAAGAGATTTCAACATCTGACAGGGGAAAATGAACAACTGATTAAAAAAAATCTTTGCAATATTTTCTCAATGCAAAGCAACATTTTTGATGTCGATTTATAGTTTTATTACTGTTTACTTTCTTGATAGGCTGAATGTATACTAAATTTGGAGCACATGAAATGGAGGAAAAGTAAAAACATCAACAACAAAAAAGAAAGGACCACAAGTTTAAAAAAATACTTATTTACTTTTAAGATCTAATTATCCTTGTTCATTTAACTGTGTGTTTATTTTGTTGAGGACTCGAATCATCAACTAGTATTTATTACTTTAATGCCTACATCAATCACAAAGAAAAGGAAAAAATCTTGAATTATATTTAAGTTCTATTTCAAAAATTAATCAAAAATCAACACTAGATCTTTTAGCTTCTAGGCAGTAAACAATATTTTGATGGTTCCCCAAGTCGGGAATTGCAGCTATGTGGAAGGAAAAGAAGAAACAGAATCTGGATCTTAAATAAAATATAAAATACCATTCCAAATCTTAGATTAGAAAAACAAAACAAAACAAAACACTTCTAAACAAGGCAGACGATAATGTCGATGAATATTTACAACAACAGAAACTATAAATTCCATTGTCATATAATATTATAAAACAGTAAAGTTATCACTCATTTTTAACGGTATATATACTATTGAAAGGGGAAATAGTTTAAATCTGTCATTAAATGCGCCTACTAAAATCAAATTGCACCTTTACTTTTGTTCCTGTCTAAGGTTAAGTGAGTTTTTCAATGCAAATAATGATGTTGAAATTTTAGTAAATTATTAGATGAATTCTAGATAATTCTCTTTTCATCAAAATAGGGGAGGAACAAGCTAAAAATCACTTGAAAAAAAGGCTTTGACTCCTTAGCTCCCCGAACAATACTTAACCTATCTGATCATTTCTACTTAAAATTAGTATGAATGCTTTGTATAATTCAGTTAATTTTACAATGCAGAAAAATATTTAGAAAACCAAGCTTAGCATTATCAATATACTAATATTTGTTGTAACAGTCATAATGAATAATGCATAATACTGAGCAAAATTCAGTATAAGAAAATCTTAAAGAAGTTCTGTTTTCTTTTTAAAATAAATTTATACCTACTTCACTATTTTTCCCATTTCTCCTACTTCTCCACCCCTATTTTCTGTATCAATGACCTTCCTTTCTTTTGCTTGTTTATTTTTAGATTGTACATATAAGAGATATCATACAGTATTCATCTTTGTCTAATTTATTTCACTTTGCCTAAAACCCTCGAGATCTATCCATGTTGTCACAAATGGCAATATTTCATATTTTTATGGCTGAATAATGTTCCATTGAATATGTCACAATTTCTTTAGCCATTCATCCATTGATGGACCAATTCAGTATAAGAAAACCCTACAGAAGCTTTCTTAGAGACATTTATTGTATTTTTAGATCTTACAGACATAATAAAGGGGACATATATATAAAGTTCCTTTATAAAAATTAAAACTCCCAAATAGTTTGTACTGTGCTTACAAACTTTCAAGTAACATATAACTTTTTAATTAAAATTCAGAAAGTTTTTATTAACTAATATATCAAAAATAAAGGATTGAAAGCGGTTATCAAATTTTGATCATGAAATGAGACAGAGTTAGCAAATTTCATATAGAAAGTCATACAGTAAATTTGCCTTATTTTACAGACATAGTAAATTCTTTCACAGATCCTGTGGCTTACACGGGATAAAATTAAGTCAGATGAATATCCTGTTCCCCCAAGTCCGTGCTCCCAGGCTGAGTATACTTTTCATAAATATGTTTGTAAGGAACACCTATATGGCTTAGCTTATTCATGCACTTACTATATTTACTTTAGTAAAGTCAAGATCAACAATCTTCACTTTATATACTTTTGATAGTTTCCCAAAATGCATAAAGCTTAACATTGTATGACAACTGAAAATATCTGTGCAAATATTCTGAAGAATCAATAATGTATGCATTCTCCTCCAAGTTGACTAAAGGGAAAACAAGCACTTAAGTGCACACATTTTAGTGCATTAGTTTCTTTGAGTAGTAATGAGTGAAAATTCTACATGCAAATTGGGGATATAAAATGGTTAAACATAGTCACTAAAGTATTTTTCTTTGAATGACTAATGCCTGTATTTGTTTTATTTGATAAGGAATTTGATTTACACTCATTCCAAGAGTAAATGATTAAGAAAAAGTATTGATTTGATTTTTCTAAAGTTTATTCTAGTAAAAATTTAACAAATATAGATGTAACTAAGCATAACATCCCTTAATAAAGAAGGTACAATTGGAAGTCAAATTTAAGTAACTTTAAAATGAATACATATATTCAGAAATGACAAGTTATAAAATACTTTAAAATGTACGTATTTCTTACTTATTGCTTTCAAATACTTCTAGCAGGAGAAATCTTTTTCAAGTGAAATTTTATCCCTAAACATCTAAGTAAGCTCCTTTGGTTAAAGGGTTAGTCCACAGAATACTCTGGTCCCATCTCACCCCTTTCTTTAGACCTTTTCTCTTCCCCAAACCCCAGGGCTTTACGAAAATACTTAAAATATTACTGACCTGGAGGTAGTTTGCTCTATGAAACGGAATATGGTGAAAGGAAAGACACTTAACGTTAGGTGTAACTTGATTGCATTTTCTGCCAAGTGGCTATGAATGTCAGTATTTTACATTTATTGTAATGGTGTGACAAATGCCATTCTTCCTAAAGCATAAGCATTATGGCATAAATTCACTCAACATACACTTTGAGTATCCTGAGTACGTTAAACTGCAATGTGGGCTTAACGTGGTAACCACAAAGGACTTCGCAAGCTGCTCACACCACAGGGAAAGAGACACCTGTTTTCTCCTTTTCTGACCCTTCTTTTCATGATCTAATCCATTAGCAAATCCACTCAGCACCACTCCAAGCAATCCATTTCTCTCCACTTTAATTGCTAACAACCCTAGTCAAAGTTGCCATCATTTCTCACCTACTCTCTATAACAGCTACTTAACTGGGCTCTTCTTCAATTTTAGCTCTCCAGCCCATTATATACTGGCAACACAAAAAACAATTAGAATCATATTATTCTTCTGGTTAAAATCCTCAATGGATGCTTATAAAATACAAATTTCTTATCACAGAACATGAACATGTCCATGACTGGTCCCTCCCTACATTCCTGATTTCTTCCTATGTTGCTTGCCTTAATCTTTTTGCTCCAGACACCAGGTTTCATTAAGGTTCTTTCTGCTTCATGGCCATGGACTTGTTTGTGCCTTTGCCTAAAATGCCTCCCCTTCATCTCCTGTACTTTCCATGTATGCCAGTTATCATCTTGTCATTCAGTTCAAATGCTACCTCAGAGAGGCATCTTGGGACCATCTTATCTTATGATGCCTTGTGCTGTTCCTATCACATTACCCCATTTTGTATTGCTTATAGCACAAAAAACATCCAATATTCCTTCATGTGCTGGAGTCCCCATTTACTTTTTACTTGCTTATTGTTATCTCTATGATGAGAATAGTCAATTCCATGACAGGAGGAGCTTTGGTTATCGTCAGCACTATGCCCCCTGAAGCTACCACAGTGCCTGGTCCTCAGGCTTCAGGGAATATACCTTGGTAAAAAGGAAGGTAAAAGAGTAGGACAGGGAAGGAAAGAAATTTTAGAAATGTCTATGTTATCACAATGCCTTCAATGGATCCTTTGTACTTAATCATTCCTTCTTTGATGACACCTTGAATATATTGTATCTGTTAGACTTACCACACTGAATTTTAATTTTGTCTCATGTTTGTTTTCCCTTTTTAAAAATCGGGGTGTTAAGGTGTCCCATTCTTCTTTTTGTCTATAGTATATGGCATGATGCCTGATCTAGAGTAGCAGCTCAATAAAGACTTTTTTTCTATAGAAACACAGGGAAATATCTATATATATATTTGATATCTATATATATATTCTCTCTCCCCACGGTTCTTCCTACTAAAATCATAAATACATGAGCAATACTAACATTTTCTCTATGAGTTTATATATACCACACAAAAGACCAACTCATTAAATGATCCAAATATGCCAGCTTCTGAAGTTCCACTGAACCCTTTCCTACATCTCTAGACCTGTAAATATAATCAGCCATAACCTGGTTCGCACTTAACACTATTGTTTCTTGACTTTCAAACTAGATGCCCCACTCCAGGCCACTGCATTTAAATAACTCACATTGATTGTTTCTCAAGGCTAGAGAACAGAAAGAATTCAACTACTACTAAGGTTAAAAATCTAATTATTTGGACATGTAAGATGAAATGTGTAAGGCCATCTTAATTTCATCATTTTATCAGCAAGGTGATACATAAATGTGTCTGCAAGTATTTATTTTGTATTGTTTATTTGTTTTCCTCCAAAGAGAACTGCTTCATGCAAAAGTGATTTTGTTTGTAGAGTTTGAAGAAACAGGAGTGGCAAAGGCAACATTGCAAAGGCCTCCCTACTTTTATAAGAATTCTGAGCAAGGGAGAGAACTAAGGAGAACACAGTTAAGAGAGTATGGACTTACCCCAAATAACCAAAGCAATCCTGAGAAGGGAGAATAAAACAGGGGGATCTCGCTTCCTGACCTCAAGCTCTACTACAAAGCCATAGTAATCAAGACCATTTGGTACTGGCACAAGAACAGACCCACAGACCAGTGGAACAGAATAGAGAGTCCAGATGTAACCCAAGCATATATGGTCAATTAATATATGATAAAGGAGCCATGGACATACAATGGGGAAATGACAACCTCTTCAATAGCTGGTATTGGCAAAACTGGACAGCGACATGTAAGAGAATGAACCTGGATCATTGTCTAACCCCATACACAAAAGTAAATTCAAAATGGATCAAAGACCTGAGTGGAAGTCATGAAACCATAAAACTGTTAGAAGAAAACATAGGCAAAAATCTGTTGGACATGAACATGAGCAACTTCTTCATGAATGTATCTCCCCCGGTAAGGGAAACAAAAGCAAGATGAACAAGTGGGACTATATCAAGCTGAAAAGTTTCTGTACAGCAAAGGACATCATCAATAGAACAAAAAGACATCCTACAGTATGGGAGAATATATTCATAAATGACATATCTGATAAAGGGTTGACATCCAAAATATATAAAGAGCTCACACACCTCAACAAACAAAAAGCAAATAATCCAATTAAAAAATGGGCAGAGGAGCTGAACAGACAGTTCTCTAAAGAAGAAATTCAGATGAATAACAGGCACATGAAAAGGTGCTCCACATCGCTAATCATCAGAGAAATACAAATTAAAACCACAATGAGATATTACCTCACACCAGTAAAGATGGCCACCATCCAAAAGACAAACAACAACAAATGTTGGCAAGGTTGTGGAGAAAGGGAAACCCTCCTACAGTGCTGGTGGGAATGTAAATTAGTTCAACCATTGCGGAAAGCAGTATGGAGGTTCCTCAAAAAACTAAAAATAGAAATACCATTTGACCCAAGAATTCCACTCCTAGGAATTTACCCTAAGAATGCAGTAGCCCAGTCTGAAAAAGACATATGCACCCCTATGTTTATCGCAGTATTATTTACAATAGCCAAGAAATGGAAGCAACCTAAGTGTCCATCAGTAGATGAATGGATAAAGAAGATGTGGTACATATACACAATGGAATATTATTCAGCCATAAGAAGAAAGCAAATCCTACCATGGAGCCAGAGGGTATTATGCTCAGTGAAATAAGCCAGGCGGAAAAGACAAGTATTAAGTGATTTCATTCATATGTGGAGCATAAGAACAAAGAAAAAAACTGAAGGAACAAAACAGCAGCAGACTCATAGAACCCAAGAATGGACTAACAGTTACCAAAGGGAAAGGGACTGGGGAGCATGGGTGGGAAGTGAGGGATAAGGGGGGGAAGGGACATTACAATTAGCAGACATAATGTAGGGGATCGCACGGGGAGGGCTGTACAACACGGAGAAGACAAGTACTGATTCAACAGCATTTTCCTATGCTGATGTACAGTGACTGTAATGGGGTGTGTGTGGGGACTTGATGATGGGGGGAAGCTAATAACCAAAATGTTGCTCATGTAATTGTAGATTAATGATATCAAAATAAAAATAAATCAAAATAAATTTAAAAAAGAGAGTATGGACTTAGAAACAGTAATTCTTCATTTGCGCAGAACCACATAATTCCTACAGTAAGTTAGATACTTCCAAACTGTATTTACCTTTTGAAGTCATTAAAGAACACTGTGATTTAGTCTGAATGGTAGAAAATTAATACTTTTCTAACTATGGTAGCCTTTAGCTCTCAGATGTTATTAAATAAGAAAAATGTAATTCCATAAGGCCATAAGACCAGCCACAAATCCTCCAGGGGGCTACAAAAGACTCTAATGTCCAGACACAGTGAACGTGGCTCCTGAAGAGCTAACAAAAGAGTAGGTACCCATGAAGATGGGTCCTGAAGATCTGGGATCAGGTGGTGGTTTTGACACTAGATTTGTACGGAAAAATGGATCCTCAAGTGTTAATGAAATCAATAGTGTAAAACAGTCAAGCCTTCACATGCACTTCCCCAGGGAAGGACGCAACATCAGCTTGTGGGAGTTTCTGGATATTTTTAGGGACTGCATAGTTTATTTTGTTGTTTTTTTAAAAATCTTTAAACGTGACTGCAGTTTCAGATGTTTGGCACCTACGGAGGTCTCTACTTTTAATTTTTTTAAATCAAGATTTCAGGGTCAGGTAAAACATGTATTTGTTGCACTTCAATTTTGCTTAGTCTTTCCAGTCCTTTTAAAAGGAGGAACTAAAATTCTCAACAAGCAGTTAAAGAGTTTATTTTAGTCAGTAACTATGTATTAATGTTTACCATCACACGCTAATTCACTCCTCTTTCCTCAATATTGCACAGTTGGTTACATTTCATCATCTATTGAATAGAATTAAAATGCTTAAAATCTGTGTATCAAATTGTAAATGTAGCTGGAGTTGTTATGGCTCTGCCATAGTCACACGACTCTATTTGTTAAGAGGGAAGAAATTGTGGAAGTCATTTTCTCATTCATTGTTCTATAAAATCCTTCTCATACTGTGTCTAGCTGATATTGTTATTTTTTTAGTCAACTGCTGATTTCCTCCCATGTCTTGAACTTGCATGTTCTATGGCCCGTAGTGATATTCATTGGTGGGTGCTCCTGATATTCAGAGAAATGCTTTTCTTTGTCTCTTTACCATAAAGTTCAGCAGTGATACCAGAGATTAGGCTGTGTGTGCCCTTTTAGTTATGAATTTCAAGAAATACTTCTTCAAAGGACTTACTGGCAAAAGCAAAATCTCTTGAGAAATGACTTCAGAATTAACTGTTTGATTCTCAACCATGACTGTACATGTTTGGCTATCAGAAGCCTATCACCTGTAATATTTTCATATCTCTTTGAAAATCTTAATTACAGGCACCTGTATCAATATAATAATTTAAAATGATAAAAGTAATCCATATACACAAATACCCCATGTATTTTGATTTCCTAAAGTTTGCATTTCTTTCTAACCCTATTAACATACTATTTTACTGATATTTCATTTCATTTTTTTAATGAATTAAATTTTGGCAAAATAGGGAAAGAAAAATTACACCAAGTTCTATTTCTTTACTGTGCACTTTTAAGCTCAATGAGAACTAAATCCGTTAAGAAAGTTCTATAGTTAATCGATACATATATATGAGAAAGCATCGAAGAAGTTAGAATTGGAAAAGAAAGAGCATTAAGGCAACACAGTTATAAAAGAACTGGATCTCTTTTCAAGAGTCTCTCCTATAGTTTGTTTTAAAATATGCAAAATGAAAAAAAAACATGGTTTAAGAGATCATATTCTTAATCACATCATAAAATATTAGAAATTTCATTATCAACAAAATAATTCACCAGTGGCACAAGATAAGCTTTATAAATTTCTGTTTTCATGCCATTTATTCTATACTATATAGCAAATGATTATTTATAATATGAATTCACAAGGCAATATAATTACAAAATATTTCCAATTAGATTCAGTATGATGGCCCTAAAACAGATGCATTTATGTTAATATAAAAGCATACCTGGTACATTTTATTATGCATTAGAGATTTTAATCAGGTAATCTACCCTGCATCTGGAAACCTAGGCAGAGGCAAAGTCTGCCTTAACAAAGGCACTGTAACAGTTCACCTTCAGTGAAGAACAATAATGCATTATTAAATTCACTTTCCTGCTCAGTGGTTACACTTAGCTGACCACAGCAAATTTGCTCTCTGCCTAGTCCTCACAACTTGGCAGAAAAATAGATTCTGTCACATTTAACGGGTTTAGAAAATGACAGGATGCCTCTTTTGTTTTAACTATAAACCATAATCTTTCAGAAGTAAATATAATTACAAATGCCTTTGGTCATGTCATTCTTAGGATAGATATTATATGTGGGTTATCACAGAAACATATATCACCAGAACTATCATTAATAAATGGAACTGATACTACATATCAAAAAATCCAGATTTTTATGGTGCTTTCATTCTATATAACATCATAATTCTTATAATATAATAAAAATCACTGTGAAATCTTAGAGAGCTATGGACATTACAGCAACTTTAGGTTTTTGTTTTATTCATGTTACACAAGTTGGGATATTTGGTCTACATAGAAATATCATATTTAGCAAACTCACTAATCAAGTTCTAGAATATTGCCTAAGCTAAACCTCGAAGAATTTTTCAAGTCATTGATTAAATAATCACTAACATGAATAAAAATCTTCATGGTTGGTTATCTATTAATCCCATAAAACCTTCCTTTACACACAGACATATCCTCATAATACATACATTACAAAGGAAATGTCATGTTCCTTAAGTTTTGTTAAATATAAACTATATTTCATAGCATATTTCATGAAAAAAAACAATATTCTGTAATCACGAACTACCTTGTTTCCCTAGAAATATTTTCATAGTAAGTGCAAATTATGATGCAATTATTTATGGATATTAAAGTTCATTGATAATTTTTTAATAATATCTCATGGCTCCTTAGAAATTTTATTTTAGAATGTTTTGCAACTAGGTGCATGGAATTTGCTAGCCAACACTTTAAGTAAGCAACGAGGGGTTGTTTCCTTAGGTGATCCTGAGTGTCCGTTACTCAAGGAAGTATTTTTATGATTTTCTGAAATGACTTTTTACTGGCTCTTAAACTTATATGCCTGATCCAATTTCCCTTAATGATTATGATTCAAAAAACACTGGCATGGCTTACCTTAGTATTTAATTATGTAAATAAACTATAGCTTTAATAAAACCATAAATGTCAGGAAATAACAATCAAAGAAAGCAAACGCATTACTTGATTAAGGTCTGAACTAATTTTTTCCTCCACAAGAAGCATATTGGTTTAGCAATTTGTATATATATCTTATCAATAAATGACATTTTCTATACCCTAGTGTAGCTATAGCATTTTAAAGTACATTATCTTTGATAGTGTATTTGATAATTCTTTGCTGTCATTAAACAGAGATTTACTGCTATAAGTAAATGAAAGCAATATAAAAGCATAACATTTCCACTTGGAATATCAGTGACATTTCTGCATGGTGTTAAGGTTAAATTTTTGTTACTTAAAAAAAGAAAAATATCCCATGAAACCTGCTTTGCAATTGGTTTTAATTGTGTCAATTATATGGGTTCTAAAAATGAGTAACTGTGTTACTGAGTATTTCATGGAGTTTTTTAAGCATTTAATATCTGTTAGCTTAATATCCTTTAAGAAACTTATTGACATTTATGGCAAAATCACTGATCTTTGTCCATTTCTTTTCTTTCTGCATTACAAACAGAAGATTATACATGATGTATAAAAAATATCACCTATCTTTAATCATCTGAGTTAATTTCATATATGCTTTAAGTTTCTTCATTTGGTACAGACTTTATATTATTAGCCATAAATAATTGGTAGAAAGAGAGAAATACATGTGTTAATAGTTTTCCATTGATTATTGATGATGTCATTCTCATGATTCTGATCTTTGTTATTAAAATTCTTCCCTGATAGACAAGTATCTCTTTTGGGGCTAGTCTAAACCAATGAGAATAAGTTTATTTCATCTTATCTACTGACATGATTCCAGGAACATTGACAGTGTTCAGTCCATGAGTATTTCACACATGAATGTTGTAAGACAATTTTTGTGCAAAAAGAAAATACAAACTCTAAATTATAACTTCAGATTTTTTTTCACTGTACCTTCTATACATTATAGAGAAAAGAAAAAATCATGAGCTAGTCCACTTCTAAGAAGGAAGCCTAGACCTTTAGCTATTTGAACCCAAAACTAGGAGTCATTTCAGCAATAAAAGGGCATTTTGAGAGGATTAGAAGCTGAACTATTTTTATCATTAGCAATTATTCCACATCTTTGAGGATCATAGCAGAATGAAACATACATACGAAATAAAACATTGGAGTTTTTGGAGGAATAGGAATTAATGGTAAAAAAAAAAAAAAAAAAGACTGACTCAATGTACTGGAAGAGACCTCTCTCGTCACCGACTGCCTAAACCTGAATTCACTATACTTGGGGATGTGTGCATGGACTATACTTAGGTTGGGATCCAAAAGGACTTAGGTCATCATTAGAAACTCAAAAATGACAAAAGAAAATTTTAATTGTATAGTATTTTGTCTCTGGTAATGTTTGGGGAGATACACTGTCATCAGCACACATCCCCCATTCGTGCCTTTTATAGACTTCTAACCTAGTATTGTATTTTTCCTCAAATTGGGTCCTAGTAGAGATGGTATGAACAGAAAAATCAAAATACTTAGATTAAAACAAAACAAACAAAAACTTCAAGAAAAGTGAGCAAACTGCACTTCAAAGGGAAACTACAGAAGAAAACTTGATTTGCTTATAGAGATATAGTTAAATCCCTGATTTCTTTCTCCATAGGCAAAGGGCATTCTTGAGCAGATAAATCTGTGGCAAACACTTCTCTCAGTGATGCATAAAGTATCCAACTTAAATCTTATGAGGTATGGAGATGCATTACCTTAAATCACCCACCTGCCTTAATTTGGATTTTCTCTTACATACAGTCAGGGGCCGAACACTTGACTTGGAGAACATGGCACCATTGATCTTCATATTCCCACCCCTTGATCACAAAACATAATTCATAACATAAGTAATGTCAGTTCTTCCATCCTGTCTGTCAATAACAGTGAAACTCAGAAAACAATCCATCCTCAGCTTTAGGACTAAATTTCTGCTAAAGGTCCCCAAGAAGCACCACATCCTTTCTTTATTATGAAAGAGAACATAACATCCCTAAAATTTTCTCATTGTCCCAAGCGATGCATACAACAGCCTATGACAATTCTCAATCTAACTGCCGGTGTAGAACTACACCAGCTGTGTGACGGTGGGAAGGCAGAATGCAAATCCTCCTATGTATTCATCATGGCCCATAAAATAGAAGGGAAAAACCAAGCCTTGGGACACATGGTCATTTTTTAATACAGTTATAATTTAGGCAGGTAAGAAGCATGGAAATTTTTAGTAGCTCCTATATAGGAGTGTCCCTCCGTATCATCAGTTTTATTCAAAAGTTTCTCATTAGTATATATTAAAAATACAATAATGTCTTATGTCCTTTATTCAAAATGTATCTGAATTCTTAGCAACAAACATTGTTTACCTGCCACATAGTAGGTAGCTGCAAGTATTTGCTGAATGAATGAACAAATCAACAAATACAGAGAAAAGTGCTTGCATTTAAAAAATTTTTAATTTTGTTAGAATGTTAAGAAATGATTTCAGTGATTTATTTAAAAGTATACGATTACGGCTACAAAACTATTCCATATCCTTCCACAGTTGTTTTTCTGGAATTGTGTTCTTTTTGGTACTATCACTTACATCAAATGACAATTTATCAGATAAATGATTCACTGTTTTATTTACACTCTAGAGTGCACCAGTCATTTTGACAGACACTGAAGACCCGGCTGTAAATAACACAAACCCAACCTCATGTTCACTGAGCTTGCAAAGCAGTGAATTGCGATTCCTATCAGGTTGCTCCAGATCCA